>NC_137810.1:86824029-87024029 GCF_963921795.1 Nannobrachium achirus
TATCATGTGTTCATCCATAATGTATTCATTTGAACATTATTTTTCATTTTCCTCTCAAGGAGACAACATTGCGAGGAGGCCCTACTTAGCTCTGCTGCAAACCTTCAGTACAGTTACCTTCGACAATGGAGTGGAGACATCACATGCAGCTGGAATGCCAAACAAACATCTTCTCATCAAAATAATAACAGAAATATGCCTTCAACTTGTCACTGTAACAACTACACATACTGCCATATGACTCGGTTCTATTAAACATCTGAAAGCTGCTAAAAATAAAACTACAAAGGATGTATATATTGAATTGATTGAATATTTTATTACATTCTACAGTCTTCATTTTACTTACTTTTATGAGCCAAATAATCGTTTAAACAATATAGAAATGGAAATCCTAATATGTCTTTATTAAATTGAGGATAACCAGTTCATAAGAAGACTTTTAATCATTTCAATATAATTAGATTTTTTGACATTGGAACATATATCTGTAAAATCGGTTGGCTACTACATTGAATTGATTGAATATTTTATTACATTCTACAGTCTTCTTTACATTTTACTTACTTTTATGAGCCAAATAAACGTTTAAATAATATGGAAATGGAAATCCAATGTCTTTATTAATTGAGGATAACCAGTTTCATTAGAAGAAATCATTTCAATATAATTTCGATTTTTTGAAATTGAACATATCTGTAAAATCGGTTGGCAACTCTTTTTGACTCATCTGACTTTATTGTAAGTTTGCATAGGAAAAGGTACAGTTTCATGACGGAACAGTTCACTGGTACAAGGTCTATTAAAAAGAGATCCTAGAAAAGACTAAGCATATTCCCACAGGAAACCATTTAAGTATCTCATAACATTGAATGACAGATGATGATATGACACTCTTTATAATCCATGGTATTGATGTATTTGCATGCAAATCAAGGTGCTGGCTGGCTGGATTGGCCCATATAGCCTATTGTCATACTGTATACAGGCTATGTACACAATGAATTATTTACACAATGTGTCATGTTGCTCACAGGTTTAGGTGAAAGGAGGATTTAGCATTGTGAATTGATTGAATAATTTATTAGACATGAATGCAAAACAGCAAGAGTAAAAGGATAGTTCTATGATTAAAAGCAGTGGCGCAGATCCACTAAACGCATAGGGGGGGGACCTGCGCGCGCGTTGGCGCGCGACCGATTTCGTTTTTTTTGCGTGCAAAGATCGGTTTTCGGGCTGTTTTCCCCCCTCATTTTCCTTCAGATCACGGGCATTAACGGTTTTATGATGTATTATTTACTTATCAAGTTATCACTAGACTGCAATAACCAACACAACCAAAGCTTACACGAAAACACACACACTTCATCAGAAACTTACCATTGTTGCTTGTTGTGGTCAACTTGGTCCTTCCGATGGGAGGCTCAGTGTTCCCACCAAGGAAAGTAGCATTTCAACATCTTAAAACAGTCTTTGATTGTGTTACTAGTGAACGTGTATTTATTTATGTGACTACTACGGACGAGATGCTGCGCAGCCTCATCGGTTACCATAGCAAAGGTAATACAAGAGTAAAGACTGGGGTTCTGAGGCAAGGATAAAGTAAACGTTACCTGCTAGCTTGGAGGCTAATGTTTAGCTTCAAGTTAGCCTCTAAGCTAGCAGCAACATAATTCGAACTATGGTAAACCCTGAGGCTTGACCTGCTGCGGTGAATATGCAACTACTTCATTGCATACACCGTGCTGGCGTGCGTTTGTCCACACTTCCATCCGATTGCCTTTTAAATGTAAATTTCCCATCCACGGAGTCTTGTGTAATGTGTATGCGAGCGCAGCCGTGCAGGGAGAGGGACTACTGCGCTGGTTTGGTTTGGTTTTCCTGCGGAACTATTTTCAGGGTAGGACCAGAGCAGACTTGCCCCGACGTCACAGCATTTGGAGACACGCCCCCTTATGCCAAACAATGCGTTGTGCTTTCCCAGGCTTTTATTTTTTCTTCCTATCGCCAAAATAAAAGTCTGGGTTTCCGAGGCTAGGATTGTGTTGACCGTGTCCCAAACAACAATAAAATAAGATAGTTACTGTACGTAGCAATAAAGAAACTGCTGGCTTATTGTGTCTAAAAAGACATATTTAGCCACTTGTACGCATGCCCCCATGCGTACGCATGCCCCACATTTTAGAACGGGAAACATGATAAAACAATCGAACGAAGCAAATGAAAACATTTTAACACTCACTTTTTCTTTTCTACAATTACAATCTAAAATATGAACCCTTGTTGTAAAAAAAAAACAAAGTTGTCCTTTAAAGTAAGAATTTCCAGTTTGCTGTGGATTCAAATGTAATTTCGGGAATGACCCAACTCAGTTTGAGAACAACTGCCCCCTAGGTCATACGCCAACAGTACATGAAGCAGAACTGCTCTTGGTTCCATACTGTTTTCCATGCAATTTTCACACTTTTTCACCAATACTGTTAACCTGATCATAAACACACCTTCTTCCAGAAGAAGAAGGTGTATAGCCGGTGATGCGGCAAACGACGTCTGCCGGCAGGCGGACGTCATCATCCTCATCGTCGTCATCACCATCTCTGGCTGAAGGCCAGCTGATGCTATTGATGATGATCTGCAGAATGTCATCAATATCAAGGCAATATTTATCTTAGCTGTGACTTTAGCTCATAAACAATGCATTTATTACAGGGACAGCAATTTAAAGACAGACTTAATTTAACTGGATCTTATTAAAAAGAAAAACACTGAATCAAGCTACAAACTTTAAAGATGTACTGGTTCCTTTACACAATAGTGAATGTGACGTTTAGAGTCACCCTTAACTTCAGAGTGACAGTACACAGAGATGGGCAGTATTTAAAATACATGTATTTGAAATACGTATTTGAAATACTTTTTTGTATTTTGTAATTTGTATTTGGCTGGGACGGAAAAAATTGGATGTAATTTGTATCAAAATACTTTCAGGTCTAGTATTTTCTGTAATACAAAATACTTTTTATGTAATTTTATTCTCAAATGGACACATTTTAAACATTCACAAAGGTTTAAACTGTAGGGGGAAAGACACATTTTCTTTCAATCTAATTTGCTGTTGGTTTGTGTGTGATACAGCCATAGCACTTGACTTTGGTTTGCTTCAAATGTATTGTCCATTATGATTACAATTTCGAATTACTTGCGCGCAAGTACTGCGTTCATCTGCGTATGTATGTATGTAGGTTGGTAGGTAGGTAGCTGTGTGTGTTTAAGCATGTAGCACAATAAGGGAC
This sequence comes from Nannobrachium achirus, assembly GCF_963921795.1. Classification (NCBI taxonomy): domain Eukaryota; kingdom Metazoa; phylum Chordata; class Actinopteri; order Myctophiformes; family Myctophidae; genus Nannobrachium; species Nannobrachium achirus. Next base: position 86,827,323 of record NC_137810.1, read on the forward strand.
CAGCATTTCTGGCAATGTCATCATTAACAGCCAATGAGGGACCAGCATTCCTGGTGATGTCAGTGATGATATCACTGGCATCGCCAGTGGTGATGCCAGTGGTGAGCGCACCTCATGGCGCGCTCTGCTGGCGTGCAAGCAGGCCATACATGGCCTACTTGTGCACAAGGAGCAAGTTGGCACCTCAACAGAGTGCAGTTTTAGTAATTATAAGGCTGGCAGAGCAGGTTTTGCACTCTATGAAGTATTGGCGCAGAGGCAACTGTGCATTCAGTCTCATGCCATAGTTCCTTTAGAAGATAACAGTAAAGTGGGTTCCAGACGATACGCGGTCACCGCCTCCTAGTAATTCATTTTCAATGAGAGGCGGGCGGCTATTTCTGCCACGCAGTGAAGTTTTGAGGCGGCGAGGCGAGCGGGCGCAGTCCCGTGAAAATCCCTGCGAGCGTGCTCGTTTGTGCATGCGTACATGGGCAGTGAGAGTTGGATTGTGTTCATCTTTGTGAAATACCTTGTGGCGTTTACTCACTGAGCAAGTGTGTTTGTGTCTCACCGCGGTGCGGTAACCCAAGCGGCAGCCGTAGCGTTGACCGCTTATCGTGTGGAAGGCACTTCTGGCCTGAGCTCTCACACACTGGCACACAGTGGTAAACATTTAGGCAGCCTGCTCAAGACTAACACCATAGTATGGTCAATTTATGTGCCTTCCACACGATACGCGGGCACGCGGTATTTCACAAAGATGAACACAATCCATCTCTCACCGCCCACATATGTATGCACAAACTAGCACACTCGAGGGGAATTCACGGGACCGCGCCCGCTCGCCTCGCCAGTTAATTTAATACTTGGCAGTCAATCTATAAAAGTACTAATCATTGCTTCAATTTTTATAAAAAGTATTTATGTATTTTCAAAATACAAAATACGTATTTGAATCTTAAATACATTTCTCTGGCCTGTATTTATATTTCGTATTTTGATACATTTTTTGACCCAGTATTTGTATTTTGTATCAAAATACTTTTCAATGTATTTTCGCCCATCTCTGACAGTACATACAAATAAGCACCTACATTAGGGCTGTAAGCGAAAGTTCTCAGGTTCGAACCTCCGTTCATTAGGTTGGCATTCGAAGTTCAAATGGGCTCAGGTTTGTTTGTATTTTCCTCCCCCCCCCCCCCCCCCCCTCACATGAAATGTATCAGAACGTGATAGGCCTATTCAGAATATCACAGTAGTAGGGAAAGCAAAATAGGTTACCGGTAAACACTTAAAACTCAGTTACTGCCAATTAAATATGCCTTCTTTGGGTTCTCCCTGCCAGCCCTCTCCATAGACTTCCATGTAATGTATAGTGCACAGATCATGCACGCCCATGCACAGATCATGCACCATGGTTGTGCAGGCTGTTCACAGCTTTCAAACAAAAAAAACAGATTGGAAATCCGTTCAGGCATTCTTGAGATAATAGCCATTATGTTTTACATGTTATGTAAGCAAAGATGGCTATCCTGTATGAAAGATGGGGTTGTATGGGGGTGGAACATGCAAAATCGCGATTGAAATCATGTTTACTAGATTTAATGGGGTCCCAACATTTTTTTTTGAAAAAAAAAAAAATTGAAAAAAGATTTTTTTTTTGTTTTTTTTCTAAGTAAAAGTCGATTTAAGTCGTCTGGCAGGGAAGTCCATAGTGAGAAAGTTGATCTAAAAGTCGTTTGGCACTGTATGAGTTAATGATGACTGTTAATAATTAGTTGTTAATAATTAGTTAATAATTTTGGCTTGTAGCAATCGAGGACCGTCCTCCGCTCCAATTCTGCTCCTGTTGGCAGAGGTGTCGCACCAAATTCTGGGCCCTGGATACAAGGATTCACTGCGGCCCCCCATGAATGTTCATAGGGGTAGGGGGTTGTAGTCTAGTAGCCAGCCCATAGAGCCCCATTGTAGACCTGGACATTTTGAGTCCCCTAAAGTTTTATGTTAGAAATGTTGAGTATGGGTCCCCAGCATGTAAAAACCACCGGATGCTAACTTGTATATGTTGAGCAATTTTCATAATCAGCCGCTAGAGTTGGTGTCCCATTAACTTTACATTACAGGAAAAATAAGCAAAAATTAATCTGCTTTAAGTAGCATATGAGGGGTCTAACTAGGGGTATTTTATGATTCTGAATCCATTGCAAGCATCCGTTTTGCACGAAAAACATTCCTTGGTGAAAAATCGGCCTTGGTTTAGTGATGAAAAGTGCAGAGTCATCACTTTTCACATGTTTCTGGGGTCCGTTTTAGCCCAAGGAATGTTTTTCATGCAAAACGGATGCTTGCAATGGATTCAGAATCATGAAATACCCCTAGTTAGACCCCTCATATGCTACTTAAAGCAGATTAATTTTTTGCTTATTTTTCCTGTAATGTAAAGTTAATGGGACACCAACTCTAGCGGCTGATTATGAAAATTGCTCAACATATACAAGTTAGCATCCGGTGGTTTTTACATGCTGGGGACCCATACTCAACATTTCTAACATAAAACTTTAGGGGACTCAAAATGTCCGGGTTCACATTCTGGCTACTAGACTATTGAGCCCATTTAGACATTATTACCCACTATTTTGCGCTTTAACTATTGAAAAATAGCAGATATACAAGCTCACAGGGCGGCTACAAGTGCCTTAATAATTAAGGCCCCTCCACCTTGGGCTCAGTCCCACTCCCCCCTCTTGTGACGCCCTGCGAACCACATGCATGTTTGTTCTCGTTCTGTGCCTTGCTGACAACGTTGCGTCACAGCAGCCACACGCTTGCTGACTGAGATCAGGTCAAACTCTGTGCTCCGAACACCCATCCACCCACCCACAGATGAAATAGCGTTTCTCCTAAGCATGAAGCAAATATGGATTTCATTGCAACCCCCCAAAGGATCCATAATGCAATTTCTGGGTTTGTTACTTTGAGACCTGATCAGCCCGTGGGCGATGCAGTCTCAATCCATGCGTCAGGAAAAAAAAAACTGCTTCGATTGGATTTTCCAAAACGGATCCCATCACCCCTCGAATTGAACCCCAACGCGGTTTTAAAGAGAAAAAGTAAGAGCTTAAACACAACTTGCAAGTGTTTTAATGGGTGAAAAAGCGCATTTTTTTAAAACAAAGTAACAGGTTAAAGTACAGAACCAATGATGGATCGGAGGTTTAGTATTTATTAATTCAATTAAAATTCGATCATTCGGTGGTCCTTTAGGAAAACCTCACCTGAAGTTCGAATCCTTAAAACAGGGGTAGATTACAGCCTTAACCTACATACAGTAGGCACCATCACCAAATGCTGTGTGATGAAGGTGTGGCAGGATCAAGGCATCACTTCCAATAATGTTGTAAAGGAACCCATTAGGGCTGCAAGCGAAGTTTTCAAATTCATTCTACCAACAAACACAATATTTCTTGACTTGAAAAGTTTATCGAGCAGCACGTACCAGTGGATCGATCACGCCGTCTATCTCTCTGGGGAAGAGGATCTTCGCAGCGTCTCGTCTTTCTGTGACAAGTTTCCAGACTCCAGTTTGTTTCAATCCACGCCGCAGCTGCTTAACCTGGGACGACGTACGGGTTAGGACCTGTTTAAACATGGACAATATTATTTTAGACAGTTGCAAAAGCCTTTCAGCACAGGTACAGGTCTATAGAAGGTAAAAAATGGAAAAGAAGGTAAAAATGGAAAAGAAAGGTCTATAACATGGTATGAATACTCCATGAAGCATCCAACTTGTATATCTGAGCACAACAGGCACATATGACTACTTTCCTTTGGATCATTTAAACTGACAGACACATTGAATGCAAAAGACATCCAGGATCTGTTAACCCTTAAGTTCTGTTCAGATTCACTACACCTTCGTTCTGTTCGGGTCATTTTGACCCGGGAGATATTTGGTTTAAAAAAAACAACACTAATATAAATTTGAACTTAACAAATCATCATGATACATTGACTTTGACTCAATACCAAACAATTCATATGATATATATGGTAAATGTTTGCATTTCTGCTTTGCTATATCACATTAAACACTGAACGAGCTAGGCGTTTTTACTGATTTAGCTGGAATTCATGTAAAAAAACTACTTTATTTAATACTGGGCAATATTGCTCATGCTTATAGGAAAAAATAAAAATCAGACAGGGGGGCTTCGGAAGGGGGGTGTTAGAAGGGGGGGGGCTGTGTGTCTGTGTTTTGGCACAATACTGTGTATTTCTGTGCATAATTGTGTGCTTCCGGGTCAAAATGACCCGAACAGCACTTAAGGTTCAAAAAATATGAGAGGGGTGTAGCATGGGTGTAGTGCAAAAATATTTTTTTACACGTTCATCTCAGAAGAATCTTTAAGGCCAGTGAGTCTCAGGTGGAAAAAATGTAAACTTCTACCTTTTTTTATCAAATGAAAATGTAAAACGGGTCAAAATGACCCGAACAGAACTTAAGGGTTAACCAATTGAACTGAGCTGCACCAGGTAGGGCTGTCACAATTATTACATAATAGTCTAATCGCAAATATTTTGTCATAATCGTTTACATGTTGAAATTATATTTATACATATTTTCAAAAATAGTGGAAATAGCACACATCTACAAGCTCACATCTACAAGCTCACAACACGTCGCGATGTGAGCTTGTAGATTGGCTATTTACACTGTCAAGGTTCTTTTTCAAGTATGAAGTTGCAAGTAATTTCTTTGTATATTTAGTTTATGTGTCATATCTGCCATGTGCAACTTCAAAGCCTACCAGTGTAGCCTATGTCACAAACACAATTAAATCGTTAATAGCAATTATTTGAGTGACAATTAATCGTCATGTAAAATGTCCCAATCGTGAAAGCCCTAGTGCGGAGTGAGTAACACAGATGTGTTCACTCACAGACGTGGCTCTGTTGCACCGTCAAATGTAATATCAACTCCCATTCATCAACTGAATGGGTTTGATGCTGTCAAAGGCTGCATCCTGAATTGTCGAAAACCTTTGCACTAAAGTGTTAACCGACAACAGAAATGCAAAAATGTATATAGTCTATTAAATAAGCTTACAGCATGGACAAGGAGCTTCTCAAAGACGATGTCCTTGGTTGTAGGAGTAGGTGGCTCCATGTCCCAGGGCAGGCAAAGATCTCGGATTTTAGACATGTCATCATCCTGGATGTCTGCGAAATCTTTCTGCAACTGAGAGTCAAAGACAGAGTTCAGGGAACAAGTACTCACATATGTTACACAAGTTCTTATTTATCTATCTATTTATTTCTTTAATTAATCTATTTATTAATCTATTTATTTATATTTTTCTCTCTTTTCAAATCTTTTATTAGATTTTAACATAAAGCCCAGGGGGCGAGTATACAATCACGTTCATGTATGTGGGTATAAACAATAGACCTAGAGTAAACTCCTTCCCCTATCCCCCCCACCCCCCCTCCCTCAATCCCCCAGATGGTTGCAAAACAATCTGAAATAAAATAAAAAATACATAAATACACAAATAAATAGCATGTTTAAGTATGTTGCGGTCTAAGTGGTCAAGGCAAAGCACGCCTCGCAGTTTGTGTGTTGTGGTAAAATATCATAAATGGGACCCAAATTTTATTAAACATTTTTTCAGAACCAGAGCCAATAATCGAAAATCTCAACATCTCCAGTTTAAGACAAGACATGATCTCTCGAAGCCACTGACTGCTCGGGTGGGGCGACATCCTTCCATTTGAGGAGAACAGCTCGCCTTGCGAGCTGTAGAGCGAAATCAATCATGCGACACTCTGCGTATGTGAAGGGGAGATCGTCCCCACTGGAAGTGCCAAATAAGGCCATCAAAGGGTCTGGGTTCAGATCACGCTGTAATAGTGGATAAGTACTAAATACATTTTCCCAGAATGGTTGCAATTGAGGGCATGCCCAGCCCAATATTGGTGGAGAAGGGTTGCGTCGTCACCCCTGCACCTGTCGCAAGTGGAAGCCCCATCCGGATAAATACTAGCCAACTTGGCCTTAGAAATATGAGCCCTATGGACTATTTTAAACTGTATCAAACAGTGTCGCGCACAGAGAGAAGACTTGTTGCGACCGTAAGGTCGCAGTTTAGTATCAAAACCTCCACCGGCCGTCCGTCGGTCGGTCGGTCGGTCGGTCGGTCGGTCGGTCGGTCGGTCGGTCGGTCACACGTCACACGTCACACCTTTGCCCTGCTCATATCTGGGCTCGTTTGTGTATTGTATGACATCACGCCACATCATCGGCTGAGGACTGTGTGATGTCATCATATCTCCATATATGGAGACATAAGTTGCTCATGCCCAAATATGGGCTGGTGAGGTCAGACTTAGTGTGATGCGTAGGTTATCTCCATATATGGAGATTCAACTTCAATGAGTAACCATGGCAAATCACACCGTACACAAATGACCCTTATATAAGACCGGCATTATCTACCGACAGCTGCTATAAGCCAACCCTGGCGATAAGGTCTGAGTCGAAGAAATGCTTCTTTCCTGGTATAAGACCGGCATTGTCTGTCGTACATTTCGGTCAATTCCAGTGGGGATGCCATTGAAAAGTTAATCTAGTTGTACAAAGTAATCAAAGAATGGGTTGACTGGTCGGCTGGTTGACTGCTTTATCTGTGGAGAGTGTATGTCACTGAGAGTCCTTTTATAGCGATTGAAATCATGATGAGGTCACGATGAGTCATCTATGCCCAAATATAGATTTCTAGGTCAGATGGCCCATGGAGTTTGTGATGTCAAACCTAGCAACCCAATATAAACAAACCTGATGTCAGACCTGAAGTATCCTTTTATACCCATATATGGAGATACAGAGATCTCCATATATGGGCATATTAGAAAGCCCATATATGGGCATATACGGATGACATCAGGGATATCCATATATGGGCATAAAAGGGACAAGGGCTTACAGTTAAGAGATCTCCATATATGGGCATATCAGAAAGCCCATATATGTTCATATACTGATGACATCAGGAATATCCATATATGGGCATAAAAGGGACAAGGACTTACAGTTAAGAGATCTCCGGGCATAAAGGGACAAGGACTGTTACAGTAGATATAGAGATGTCCATATATGGGCATAAATGAACAAGGACTGACAAACACTGAGATCTCCATATAACCTATGGGAATATAAGGGACGAGGACAATGCGTAGCATTGTGAGCTTGTAGACCTATTTTCTAAATATTGTTGTACATTAAAAACTTGAAATGGGTCGTTCTGCATAGTACTTGGGATTTGTTGATGTAAATGTTCACATAGAGTGTAATAATTGGTAAAACAAACTTTTGGCCTATTTGTGGAGATAAGCGACCAACGGTCGCTTATCTCCCGATTAGGGAGTCTTACTGGTGTATATAGGAGAAGATCGAGTCCCACTTTTCTTCCATTAGTGTCACACCCAAATCCCGTTCCCAGTCAGCTATTATCTTATCACAGGGTGCAGACTTCAAATTAGAAATGTCATCATATAATACCGAAATAGCTCCCTTGATCGTTGGGTCAAAAGATAGGAAGTTATCGATCGGGTTAAGCATGAGGTTGTTCAGGGAAATGGGTATTTATTTATATTATTCAATAAAAATAGTAGGGATGGTCCGATCAGGTTTTTTGGAACAGATCACTGAGCACCGATCACAAAAGTTTGATCACCCGATACCGATCAATCACCGATCCGATCAAGTTATTATTTATATTTTCTAAATGTTAATGTTTTAACTTTAATTCATTCATTCACTCATGAATTCATTTATATATTTGCCTTATAGTTATTTACCAGCATTACTATGTATTTATTATCATAGCAGTAACTAATTATTCCTTCAGCACTGTGGAAATCAATACCCCAAAATGGCCTCAAGTGGGCATACTGAACGGCTGGTTAATCAGATGCACCTATCCGATCGGATCGGTGAATTTACCTTTTGATCTAAACCACCGATTATCGCCGATCACGCTCTGATCGGCCCGATCCGATCCATTGCCGATTGATTGGTAACATCTCTAAAAAATAGCTAAACTCACCTCCTTTATGGTCTGCCTGTAGTCCAGGTCGGCAACATCGTCCAATTGCAGGAGAGGAGCTGCCGTGTCCGCTTTCCTTCCGCAGACCACATGGACAATGGCAGGGCTCAAACCTGCTAGCTTAGGCCCCCCGTGAATAAGACTGTGACCCAAGATCCTTCCAACCATAACAAACAATTCGCTGTCTAGTAGGGCGGCAGCCGTCGATGGTATGAGATGGTCCTCTTCGCCCTCAAACAATTTGGTTACTCCTTCCCCTAAAATACGACAAGAGATAAATGTTAACTCTGGTGCAGGGACAATTTAGAACAATAATTTAAGCATTAAGCAGAAGCTCTTAATCCAGACGATTTACAATGAGCAAGGTGATATATCATACATCAAAATGCAGATTTACAATGAGCAAGGTGATACATCATACATCAAAATGCAAAGAAATATTTGACTTATAGAACAAGGTGGACAGTAAGCAAAGCAATACATGATCATGATACAAATGCAAAGCAATTAGGCTAATCTATATGTAATGAAAAACAGTGAAAGAAAAACATATTGAAAGTTACATGTATGGTTGTTGAATAGCTTTTAAGGAACAAAGTCACATTCCGTAAATAAACCCGTCTTGTCCTGTAACTTACCATCATCAAATTGGAAGCCATATTTCACCCTGTGAATAGCCGAGGAGAGGGCATATTCACCCCGGTTCCAACTGCGTTATCACCTGATCAGACATTTTAAAAACACCAAATAAACCCTTCATTCACAACTTCAGTTAACATGTACAATAGTAAAAGACTGTAGTTTTACTGGAACATTAGTAGACTGTGGTTGCACTCTTACACTCTGTTTTTATTCTTAATTTTATATTTTAGAACCAGTAAGACTCCCTAATCGGGAGATAAGCGACCGTCAGGTCGCAGCGTGATTTTAGGGCAAAATGTGTAATAGCAGTGTACAAAAATATGTTTGAAAAGATCAGCCTGATGGTGGCGCTATATGGGACAGATCCATGTTGATGACATGAGTGTGTAGACATACTGTGTACCGATTTGCATGATTTTAGGGCAAAATCTGTTGGGGCAGTGTCCAAAAATGTGTTTGAAAAAATGGGACTGATGGTGGCGCTATATGGGACAGATTCATGTTGACGGTTCTCTCGGCGCCTCCGAGGCGGACGCGTGTGACGGACAGACTGACTGACAGACAGCCGGTGGAGGTTTTGGTGGTAACTGCGACCTGACAGGTACAATAGTAGTCCCCCCCCATACTTAAGACCTGGAAAAGTATGAAATGAAAATCCACTTTTCCACACTTTCCATACACGAAAACAGTGATGTACAATTTCAAATGATCACATACCTTGCAGTCTGCATTTGAACGGTGCTGCCCACACCCTCCCTGGTTCCTTGTAAAAGGTCACAAGGTCTGCAACCTGCTGGTGGGGTTCTTCAGTGACATCCAAGGTCAAATGGATTGCCCTTTCGTGGCGCTTGGCGTGCAGCAGTTCCTTCGTAAACATGCTGATTGCAATTTCTGGATCTGCAACTGCTTTCCATGCTATGTAAAAGTAATATTGACACTACCGTTATGCACAGCTTGCTACATAGTATTGTCTTGCATTGTGTGAGACACCATCTTCCATCCAATAAAAATCACTACACAGCTCAAGGAAGCATGACTATTTCATGAATCATTGGTTTGATTTGATTGAAGACTTTATTAGAAGTTTGCATAGGAAAAGGTAGTTTCATGACGGTACAGTTCACTGGTACAAGGTCTACTAAAAGGAGATCCATGAAAAGACTACGCTTATTTCCACAGGAAATAAGTATGATTTCCTTTTTGCTGTCACATTCTTTGAGCATGGTCTGTAGGTGCTCATAAAACAAATTGTCAAAATCCATTTCATGGTGTGACCATTCGATGACGCTACATCCAATTGTGTTTCTAACATATATTAATACTCCACCCGCCCTTTTCACCCCCATTCTATCCCTTCTAACATGTTATATCCAGGAAAAGTAATAGCTGCCTCTGATGATTTTGAACTCAACCATGTTTCTGAAAGGCCTAGTAAGTCCAGGTTAGAGTGAGACAGCAAAGTGTTCCAGTTGAGTTTGCTTTGCACGGGCGCTGCGGATGTTCAAATGTCCACCCAGTAGCCCCTTTGGTTTGGACTGAGGGTACCAGATTATTTTTGCACGATTAAAAGTTTTGAACATTTTTGTCATACGGTATTTCTTGGTCGCTGGTTTTAGTCCCTTTAACGTTTGTTTCTTGGGACGTTGAGAAGATGTCGCAGTGGTACTTCCCGTTGTTTGGTACTCACTACCACCGCTGGCTATCAGTAGACACAAGCGTCACCGCCGGCGCCGATCACCTCCGCGGCCACCTCCGTGGCCGCGGTTGTTTGGTATTCGTCACCACCACCGCCGGCTTTCTGTGGAGACACGCGTCTACCGCCGGCGCCGATCACCTCCGCGGCCGCAGACACAGGCCGAGCCGCCGCCCGCACCCCCGGCTCTTCCAACGGTGAAGACCGCGCCGCACCAAGAGCAGCCACGGCCCTCTGTGGACACAGCAAGCGTCCGCCGTCACAGCAGCCACAGATACGGGTGGAACTGCATGCGCATTCTGCGCCTCAAGCAGCGAAGACTGCCCAACTCCAAGAGCATCCACTCCCGGCGTGGAGATTATGGACATTACTGCCAGGGCTCCCCGCATTTGATGGTGTCCCCCGCCGCCACTCACCCCCGGCACAGCCCCGCCAGGAATGGACCGTGCAGTCATTACATCGAGGGGGGAAGCAGCCTGCTGTCGTCGATCAAGTGAGGTCCTGGGTTTGGCTGGATATCACCAGCCAACAGGAGAGTTGTTGTTAAGGAGAGGATCACCCGAAAAGGTCGTTTTGTTCTCTCTTTTCCCCCTGTCGAGCTTGTATGGCTCGTTGTTGGTGGAGTAGCTCGGCTGTTGTTTAGCAGAGTTGAGTAGGTTGCGTATTGGCTCTGTATGTTGAGAGTGATCTCTCGGTGGTAAGACTGGTTTGAGTAACAGCAACGCACGGATAGTAGGACTAACACGAAGACGTAACACATAACAAACGCTCTCTGAGCAACTTCAGATGGATTCTGTCGCTGCAATATATTGGCTTTGTGTATATAGTTGAAACACAAACCAGTTTGGGCAAGTTTGTAAAGTTTGACATGGTTGTTTGTTTGTGCTCCGGCAGCACCTGCCTGCCCGCCAGTCTTGTCCCCTTTCAATGACCTCTTTGACCAAATTGGTGTGTGTGTGTGTGTGTGTGTGTGTGTGTGTGTGTGTGTGTGTGTGTGTGTGAGTGTGTGTGTGTGTGTGTGTGTGTGTGTGTGTGTGTGTGTGTGTGTGTGTGTGTGCGTGTGCGTGTGCGTGTGTCATCTGTGCTGTACACTGTGCTGTACACAGCCAACCCACCACAAAACCCTTGGTTGGTTCAAATCATGTACCATATCCTCCAACTCTGCAATCAATAATTGTTTTTGCCTCTCACTAACAGTTTGTTGTCTGCTAGCTAGCTCCTTACCTGTAAACCATTTAATCTGGCTGGGTTTTCCATCATACGTAGGATTGCATTCACATGAGGAAGCACAGAAATCACAGCATGAATGAATAGAGGATATTGCATGGCTTTTCTCTCCATCAAAGAGTTGCATCAATTTTGCCCGATGGCAGGTTTCTTTATCGGACAAATAAAAAAGTGGGAGTGAGTTGCTAGGGCCCAAGGTGGAGGGGCCTTAATTATTTTATATTTTAGCTATTGAAAAATAGCAGACATACAAGCTCACAAGCTTGTAGATCTGCTATTTTGTGTTGTGAAAATGTGTGCAAATCTTTGAATATGTATTTTTAAGCAAACATTTGTAACTCAAATTTTGCTTCTGGGGGGTCCCTCCCTGGAACTAAATATTTTGAGATGGGGGTCCGTGGCCAAATACATGTCATTTTGGGGGTCCTTCACATGAAAAGGGTTCAGCACCACTGACATAGAAACATAGTTTTTTCAAAACAACAAGAAGGATTTGAAATATTCAAAGACTTGCACAAATGTTCAAGGGGTATATCTGCTATTTTTCAATACTTATAGCAAGAAATAATTCTTAATAATGCGTTCCCAGTCTTAATGGTTTGAACCCCCTCCCCTTATGAAGAACATTCATGGGGGGCCCGCTTGGTGGACCATAGTGAACAACCATATTCATTCCTGGAGAATCTACACCCATTCCCAAGGCAGAAGTGGCAACAACCACTCTTAAAGTTGATGAGGGGTCTTTCAAGGAGCCAGACGTGTCGCACCAAATTCTGGGCCCTGGGTACAAGGATTCACTGTGGGCCCCCATGAATGTTCTTCATAGGGGAACTGGGAACACATTATTACGCATTATGTTGTGCTTTAACTGTTGAGAAATAGCAGATTTCTAGCAGAACTTTTTACATTCTAAAAGCTTGCAAAAAGCTGTGTGTGTGTGTGTGTGTGTGTGTGTGTGTGTGTGTGTGTGTGTGTGTGTGTGTGTGTGTGTGACTGTGTGTGTGTGTGTGTGTGTGTGTGTGTGTGTGTGTGTGTGTGTGTGTGTGTGTGTGTGTGTGTGACTGTGTGACTGTGTGTGTGTGTGTGTGTGTGTGTGTGTGTGTGTGTGTGTGTGTGTGTCTCAACAGAGGTACTTATTGTGGTTCCAACAGGGGCACTTGGGATGACAACAGAGTATTTGGGGTCTCAACTGAGGTACTTGGAGTGGCAACAGAGATACTTGGAATGACTGGGACATCCTGCCTATGAGTTTGCTCTGAGTTTGCTCTGGGATTTGTTCATCAGTGATCAAACAAAACCGCTCAATTACTGTTTCTGGAGTTAAGAGCCCATCTGTGGCCTGCTGACTCTGCTGGCTTTCAGGAACAGTTGTGTTGAAGCAGTTGAGAACAGGTGAGAACCTCTGGTTTAGTGGAGAACATGAACACTGCTCTGGTCCACGCGCACTTTTGTGAAAGCTGTGAAACACCCATAATCCAGTTGATCATGATGATGATCAATGGAAAAAAAGTTACATTTATTATCGTTTAAGACCAAGGCGCAAGTACTGTTTTCAGTTTTGTGAGGCGGAGAGAGTCACTGCCCCAGCCTGAAGCCTCAAAAGTCTAGTATCTGCCCTGGTTCCATAGGGATATCCCTTTGGAGTAATGGTTAAGATATTGGACTTTCACGCGGGAGACCCGGGTCCGAAGCTGGGTGGGGAGGTTCAGATCACCTCCGTTACACACACACATATATATATATATATATATATATATATATAACATCATCATCATGATGACATCATCAAAGCATGTTTCAAGATAATATGAGGTAGCTATTTCATAATTAAGTGTACAAAAAGAAGATGTATGTTTTGCTAAAGTTATTGAAATACATACAAAGGATTGAATGAACAGTGCAAAACGCAGGTTACCAAGATGAACAATACTTCTTATATCTTATTCTTGTTTTGGGCCATTTGATGTTTTCTAAACATGTATAAAACCAGTAAGACTCCCTAATCGGGAGATAAGCGACCTTTGGTCGCTTATCTCCACAAATAGGCCAAAAGTTTGTTTTACCAATTATTACACTCTATGTGAACATTTACATCAACATCCCAAGTACAGGGCATCATCTGGGATACAATCCCTTTTATGCCCATATATGGAGATCCCTAACATAATCCCTTTCATGCCCATATATGGAGATCCCTAACAGAATACCTTTTATGCCCATATATGGAGATCCCTAACAGCATCCCTTTTATGCCCATATATGGAGATCACTAACAGCTAACAGAATCCCTTTTATGCCCATATATGGAGATCCCTAACAGAATCCCTTTTATGCCCATATATGGAGATCCCTAACAGAATCCCTTTTATGCCCATATATGGAGATCCCTAACAGAATCCCTTTTATGCCCATATATGGAGATCCCTAACAGAATCCCTTTTATGCCCAGTTGGTTGCTAGGGTAAAAAAACATGGTTGCTATGGTAAACAGTTGGTTGCTAGGGTAAACAGTTGGTTGCTAGGGTAAAACCATGGTTGCTAAGGTGGTTGCTAACGTACACTAACAGACCAGCAACAACAGACTGTTGCCACAGCAATGTACACAAAGGTTTGTGTACACATGTGGTGTGATGTCATACTGAAGATATATGACATCACACCGTACACAAACAAAGGTGTGACGTGTGACGTGTGACGGACGGACGGCCGGTGGAGGTTTTCATAGTAAACTGCTCCCTGACGGTCGCAATTACACAAAGTATGTAACACACCACCGTATGGGCTGTGTGATGCTGCAGCGTGACACGTAGTTAGCTTGTAGATCTGTTCCTTTGTCACGTGACATCAACCCAATTTGGAATAGAATTATACCAGTAAGACTCCCTAATCGGGAGATAAGCGACCGTTGGTCGCTTATCTCCTGTCACACTGCTGACATCAGTATGACATCACACCGTACACAAATGACCCTTATACCAGGAAAGAAGCATTTCTTCGACTCAGACCTTATCGCCAGGGTTGGCTTATAGCAGCTGTCGGTAGGACCATATATGGATTCTGTTAGTGTGGATCTCCTAACAGGGCATCATCTGGGATACAATCCCTTTTATGCCCATATATGGAGATCCCTAACAGAATCCCTTTCATGCCCATATATGGAGATCCCTAACAGAATCCCTTTTATGCCCATATATGGAGATCCCTAACAGCATCCCTTTTATGCCCATATATGGAGATCACTAACAGCTAACAGAATCCCTTTTATGCCCATATATGGAGATCCCTAACAGAATCCCTTTTATGCCCATATATGGAGATCCCTAACAGAATCCCTTTTATGCCCATATATGGAGATCCCTAACAGAATCCCTTTTATGCCCATATATGGAGATCCCTAACAGAATCCCTTTTATGCCCATATATGGAGATCCCTAACAGAATCCCTTGTATGCCCATATATGGAGATCCCTAACAGAATCCCTTTTATGCCCATATATGGAGATCCCTAACAGAATCCCTTTTATGCCCATATATTATGGAGAAATCCCTGCTCTGAGTATCTGACATCAGTGTGATGTCACCTGTTTATGCCCATATATGGAGATCCCTGCTCTGCGTATCTGGTTGCTATGGTAAACAGTTGGTTGCTAGGGTAAAAAAACATGGTTGCTATGGTAAACAGTTGGTTGCTAGGGTAAACAGTTGGTTGCTAGGGTAAAACCATGGTTGCTAAGGTGGTTGCTAACGTACACTAACAGACCAGCAACAACAGACTGTTGCCACAGCAACGTACACAAAGGTTTGTGTACACATGTGGTGTGATGTCATACTGATGCGGAGATATGAGCAGGGCAAAGGTGTGACGTGTGACGTGTGACGGACGGACGGCCGGTGGAGGTTTTCATAGTAAACTGCTCCCTGACGGTCGCAACAATACCATTCGCTTTTTTTTTTTTCTCTACACTGCCTGTCTTTGGGCATGGCACATAGGAGTAGAATCATTATTGTGCTGAATGATTATAAAGGCCTGGAAATTGGGTTAAATATTCTGGAACAGTTTTGGAAGTTCATGGGTAAAAATGTGTGGGAAGTGGGAACCATAGGGGTGGGAACCCTGGTTCTAACAGAACATAGACAGACACTGTAGTGACAACGGATTAACAAGAGGTGGCGCCAAACACACAAACAAGAACACCCAGAACAGCAGAGCAATTCAACAGCAAACCAAAAGAAAGACAACTTTAAATTAAACAAAAGATCAGGGACTTTATGGGTCCATGTGGTTCCATTTGTACACTTTGAGTTAATACATGGTAGATTGGATTCCTGGACAAAAACGTTATCACACTTTTAATTTAAACGTTTTAATTCACTGCTAGACACCATGAGCTGTCAAGTTTCACTTCCATGCTGACACTGCAGTGTGCGTGCGTGCGTGCGTGCGTGCGTGTGTGTGTGTGCGTGTGCATGCATGTGTTTGCATGGCAGAGAGAGAGAGAGAGAGAGAGAGAGAGAGAGAGAGAGAGAGAGAGAGAGAGAGAGAGAGAGAGAGAGAGTGTGTGTGTGTGTGTGTGTGTGTGTGTGTGTGTGTGTGTGTGTGTGTGTGTGTGTGTGTGTGTGTGTGTGTGTGTTCTGTTTCACCAAAGAAGACGGTCAAGATTCATCAGTCACGTCTTTGCTGAACACATTCTGGTAACATTTCTAATAATTACACAATTATTATGGAGCGTTAATGACCGATACAGTGTTGTTAATGATCAGTTTACTGCCAACATATTTACTCAAGTACTGTACTTTTTTCATATAGGCCTACAGTGCATGTATTGTACTTTTTAGTTCATAACACTTATTTGACGGCTTTGGTTACTGATAACTGCATGTTTTAGCATGTTATTATTAAATACCAAACATGAAGTGTTGAATTATGTATTTTCATAAGACATTAATGTGTTATTAATTACAATACAATAATATGAACTGGGGCATTCTGCATAATGACTTATATTTGGTAATTATGCGTTACAATGTATTTTTTCATTGTAGTATTGCTACTTTTACTCATGTAAAAAAAGGTTTTATAGAAGTAGTAATTCTCTTTTTTATTGTTGTCTTAGCACTCAAAATCCTCTAGTTAGGTTTTCTCTTTTTTGTCATAATTTTCTATATTACTTAATGCATGACAAATCATTTCTTGACATTGTGTAGCTTATCATTACTATTTCCATTATGATTGTGTTTAGAGGCCATGACAGGACGTTATTATTGGCCTGCTGCTCTGGCGGTGGGCATGGCTTTACTCCTGGCCGCCAGCCAATCACAGGACACGTGTGGAGGCCAAGATGGACGACCAGGAGAGGCGGGAGTGGCGGGGAGAAACGGCTGGCTGGGTCCCAAAGGAGAGAAAGGAGAGCCAGGTAAAACTCCTCTCCTCTCCTTTCCTCTCCCTACTCTCTCCTTCACTCTCTTCTCCTCTCCTCTCTCACTCTCCTCTCCTCTGTTGCCAATGCTTTTGTACTCCAAATTAAAGGACAGCTTTAGACTAAATAACTTCTACAGGGCAGAAACAGGGGCAGAAATGCCCCTGTTGTCCAGTTTCCCCAGCAGAACTCAGCAGCCCTCATAGCATAGAGTGGCCATGAGGGCCATCACTTTTACACTATTTGTTGTGGTCAAAAGTTTTTTCTTTCCATGAATGTGTTACTAGTTGTCAATACAAACACATCCATGCCTTGGTTGTCCCACATGAGCCGCCACAGTCTCATAAATCATGTTTTGGGGTGAGCATTCAGCACAACTGCCAATCAAAGTGACTCTACTTACTGGCCAATCACAGCAGGTATTTTCCGGGACTTGGCAAAACACATATCAGCATAACATCTGTTTAGCAGAGTGTGGCGGCTCGAGTGGGACAACGGTGTCCCAGTGGGACAACAATGTCCCACTCATGAAAAAATAAAATCACTTTTGACCGCAACAAATAGTTTAAAAGCGATAGGCTTATTGCGACCGTCATGTCACAGTTACTATCAAAACCTCCACCGGATGTCAGTCAGTCAGTCAGTCAGTCTGTCAGTCACACATCACATGTCACACTTTTGCCCTTCTCATATCTCCGCCACCGTTGCCTCAATCCATGCCAAACTTTGCACACAAACTCCTTGGCTGCCAAACCTCTACCTCCACCCCTCATTTCTCACATGGCCCTCTTCTAGCGCCACCATGAGGCTGATTCTTGCAAAACACATTTTTGGACACTGCTCCTACAAACTTTGCCCTAAAATCATGCAAATCGGTACACAGTATGTCTAGACTCATGTGATCAACATGGATCTGTCACATTCAGCGCCACCATCAGGCTGATTTTTACATGCGACCTGCCGGTCGCTTATCTCCCGATTTAGGGAGTCTTACTGGTGCTATGGGCTCCACTCTATGCTATGAGGGCTGCTGGTTTCTGCTGGGGAAACTTGAGCAACAGGGGCATTTTTGCCTAATAGACCCCAATCCCCATGGACAGTCATTTGGGATCAATATAAGGAGGAAAATAAGCCTAGATGTTGAGTTGTCCTTTAAGTTTGAACACAGGACTTTCGGTTGTAAAATAGTTATTTATTTTTACATTGTAGTTCGGTTGTAAAATAGTTATTTATTTTTACATTGTAGTTCGGTTGTAAAATAGTTATTTATTGTTACATTGTAGTGATTGACTTTTACTCAAGTGAAAAGCGCAGTAAATACGAGCATCCTTCCTCCAGCTGCCCCAGTGCATGCTGGTCCTGTGGCGGTGGATCCCGGCGCCCTCCTCAGACTGAAGGGGGAGCGCGGGACCCGAGGGTTTCCTGGAGAGCCCGGTCTGAAGGGTCTGTCGGGGGACTTGGGACCCGAGGGACTGCCTGGTCCGCCTGGACCCCCGGGAGCTGCTGGAGGAGCGGACAGACAAGGTACGTTCCAGCTGGGGTCAGGGGTGATCAAGGAGATAAAAAAACGAACTGCCCTCAAAATATTTAACCCAGGCCTGGAACCACTTATTAACCATTATGTTATGCTTTAACTATTAAAAAATTGCAGATATACAAGCTCACAGTGCTGCACCGAGTGCCACGTTGCGAGCTTGTAGATCTGCTATTTTTGAAAAAAAAATCATTGAATATATCTTTTTAGAAGTGAACATTTTTTATTCAAATATTTGCTTCTGGGGGGTCCCTGGAACAACATATTTTGAGATGGGGGTCCGTGGTCAAATACATGTAATAGTTTTAGGGGTCCTTGACATGAAAACATTTGAGAATCACTGATTTAGAAGAAGGATTTAGAAGACATCTATGAATCGAGGCAAAAAAAAAGAAAAAAAAAGATTTTTAAAAAATAGCAGATCTACAAGATCGCAGAGCGGCACTCGCTCGCAAATTAATCTCATATTTTGTATCTGACTATCTGTTCTAAAATCTACCTTAAACAGATATTAATAGTCATATCAACATGGGAGTAGACAAATTGCTTTATGCAAAGTTAATTATATTACAAATACTGTCCAGAAGAACAAACTTAACAACTTGAAAATATCTGTTTCCATTAGGACAGATTATAAAATAGTTTTTATATTAGGAATGTTATCACTTACACCCCAGCATCCCTATTCTGAGGGGAACATTCACCAAAAATAGCCAATCTACAAGCTCAAAACAAGACGTGTTGTGAGCTTGTAGAACCGCTATTTTTGATGAAGAACGTTGGTGTATGGAAAAATACCTCCAGTGTGTTTTACATAGCATAGAGGGTAAAGTCTAAAAGTTCTAACTGAAGTAATATTAATACATTCTAAATATTATCAAAGTATGTACAATGTATTGTACAATGTATGTACCGGTATATATGAGTTAAAAAGCCCCAGTTAAACAAGCCCAAAGGCTTTCTTGTGGTCTTTATCCTTTTAGTTGACCTTGTATTAGTGAACTGTAGTGTCCTGTACCTTTTTCCTATGCAAACTTCTGATAACGTATTCAATCAATCAATTCCAAGGCACCCTAGTTATGGATTTTGTATCTTTTTTTTTTTTCTCTCTCTTTTTTATTAGAGCTTCATGATATTTGTATAAAAAGGCCTAACCAGGGACTGGAGTCGCAAATTCGGCTTGGCTATCAACCCTATGCAACTTTAGGTGAACTATAACCCCCCGTAGGGAGATGCTGCTATATGCAGCCAAGTTGCCATGACAACAGACACTCACACAAACCACGTGTGCACGTGACCGCAACAAAATAAAGACCAGCATTTCACAATTGCCACATCCATTTTACAATAATGAGGAATGGAAACTGGACTAAAATGACTGTATCTGCCGTGTCTCTCATTAAACAAAGTACACAATAATTCAGCTGCATGGTCAGGTCAACCAAAGAGGCTAGCTCGCTACGCAGACACTCCACCGTCTTTAATTGCTTCTAATCAAAGGAACTTCAAGCGGTCATGATCTTTTGGCACTACCGGTGAACTATACTTAGCCCCCGGTAGGGAGATGCTGCTGTATGCAGTGTGTGGGTGACTGGATAATAATATTCTGTTTATAATGGTTGTAATGTTGAAAAGAAAATTATTACTATAATTAAATTGAAAGCTTGCTATGCCTACATATAAATAAATAATATAAAAATAATAAATACAACTTTTTACCAACTTTTCGACTATTACCAACATATTTAGCTTGCTGCTTAGCATAAATTATTTTTAAAAATATATTTTCGTGAATGGAAATGACTTGTTCCGTTACTCGGATTTAGTAGTTCCAGACTACTAGTAGGCTATATAGCATTCGGAGATTGTGGAATAGTTGTCTGCCTATGCGAGACTATACTAATATATTTACTTTGTTTCCCCTTGGTTCTCATACATAGGCTCCAGTCCTTCTCAGGCTCCTCAGTCGGCCTTCTCTGTGGTCAGGACGTTACCCTCCTACCCCGCCTACAACCAGCCAATCCTCTACCAGACCCAAGCCATCAACAGGCCTGGAGACATGAACATCGCCACCGGACACTTCACCTGCAGGGTGCCTGGAGTCTATTACTTTGTCTTCCACGCCATGTCCAAGGTAAGATCTTTAGGTCTACTGTTACTTATGTGTTATAATATAATGTGTCTAAAACCAAAGCCATCTCCTTTCTATGGGAAAAGTGAGTTTTACCTCACGAGCATCACAGTGTCTCTACAGCAGGGCTTCTCACAGTGGGTGCCGTGGCACCCTAGGGTGCAGTAATGCAAGTCCAGGGTGCCTCAGAGGTTTATCAATATTACTTCAGTTAAACCACTTACTTCAGTTTAAGTGAGTTGCACTGTACTTGAGTTATTTTCCCATACACAAACTCTCTTCACCAAATACAGCAGATCTACAAGCTCACAATGTTTCTTGTTGTGAGCTACTGTAGTAGATCATCTATTTTTGGTGAAGTGATTAAATGCCAAGTATAAAAGTAATGGAACATATTTTAAGTTTGTTACTTGAAGATTCTGGTGTGTGTGTGTGTGTGTGTGTGTGTGTGTGTGTGTGTGTGTGTGTGTGTGTGTGTGTGTGTGTGTGTGTGTGTGTGTGTGTGTGTGTGTGTAGGTCAGTATGTGTATACGTCTGAAGAGTGAGGCTCTGGATCGTGACCTGGGCTTCTGTGACTTCAACACCAGGAGAGACACACAGGTCAGAGTTCAACACACCATTTACTGTAGATCCTACTCAAGCCCCCAGAACCCTGGGGGGCGCTTTGAAGCAAAAAGTACATGGTGGCCGTTTGAGGTACTGCAGTTGGGTCTACTATTCATGAACCGTAATGAACGACGCGCGTTCATGAATTAGAGCCCGAGCGCGTCCATGAACACAAACTATGACGCAAAACGCGTCACAGAAGTCAAATAGTAGACCCACTACGTCACGTTTCAGAGGCGTTTCAAACGCGGAAGTACGCTTCATGCGCTGGGTGAGCAACTCAATGCAAGTGGACGGGCGGGGATATCAGTTGCCCTCTCTATTCTTATTATAACTCTATGATCCTACTTCTGTCTCCTGTCCCACATTAAGTCCTGCCCCACTATACTGTAATGTTTTAACCCATTGGTTCTCAACTTGTGGGTCGGGTCCCCAAATTATTTTGGGAGGTCCCACAGATGAATACCTTGATGTGCAACATTGTTTTCTAACTCAGCAGTAAACAGACCAACTACAAAGGCAGAGTGCAGTAACTACGTTTTTGGACACACAAACGTATTTGTGTATCCCAAAGGTCAAATTAGCCTTCATGATATTGGGGGATGAACAATTACCTCAAGAACAGATATACAATCAGTGTAATATCACTTATATGCCTATATCTCATTTGGCTGATCAGCTGTAACACTTTTAAACCCATTTTTTGATGAAATTTCTGTTCGTATACTGCACTCTGCCTTTGTAGGGCAGAGTAGTGTGTGCACATTTCTGAAGTGACAAAGGACTTTTAAGAACTTTTCAGACTTTTAAGAACTTTTCAGACTTTTAAGAACTTTTCAGACTTTTAAGACCTCTAATATTAGAGGCATAAATTGTGAAAATAGCACCGCCAGGTAGGGAGCGTGTCGCTGTTACTACATGTCATCTTTTCGACACCCGACTCTAACCCTCACCCTAACCCTAACCTCCGCGGGGTGAGTCGCTAACACTCCGGTCGAAATGATGGTCGTTCGAAAGAGCGCGATTTTCCCCGCCAGGTCGCCGTTACTATCAAAACCTCCACCGGCTGTCAGTCTGTCTGTCACATGTCACACTTTTGCCCTATTCATATCTTCGCTGCGTTGCCCCTATCCATGCCAAACTTTGCACACACACTCCTTGGCTGCCAAACCACAACCTCCACCCCTCATTTCTAACATGGCCCTCTTCTAGCGCCACCATGAGGCCGATTCTTGCAAAACACATTTTTGGACACTGCTCCTACAGATTTTGCCCTAAAATCACGCAAAGCGGTACACAGTATCTCTAAAGTCATGTCATCAACATGGATCTGTCCCATTTCCCATATTCCCTCCTGATTAGCTTCATTGCCTTCTAAAATTTGTGTATGCGACCTGGCAGTCACTTATCTCCCGATTAGGGAGTCTTACTGGTATAATCAGCTATGTTTAAATAGCCAAAGTATAGAATTATGCATTTTAGTTCAAATCTAAAATGACCCAGATACTTTTAACGGGTCATATAAAGACCCACCTGTTCTCCCTGGCTATTCTTTCTGTGTGAGGATGCCCCCCATGGTTCATGGCCACTCTGTCCTAGCCTGGCGGGGCCCGACGTCATACTGCGTTCACTCACTCATTCCTTCCACAGTATAACGTCTGGCCTTTGGCCTATTGGCAGCGTGAAAAGTGGGCGGGAGTACTTGCCTTGACAGACAGACTCCTCCAACCAATCAGCGTAGCCAAACATCTCTCAGCCAGTCGGAAGAACGGCAAACAAACACGTCTTTTCGGCCGATAAACTCCACTAGCGCATCCTCCGTGTTCCTTTTTAATTGTTGTAATTGATTCCAACTCTGAAATAACTGCACTTATTGCTTGTTTTATGGTTAGAGCGTTAACTGTTACACTTGTTGCATCGCGAGGGCAGCTATTGTTGTTTTGAAAATGCTGCAGCATGCATCTACGTCACCGTCTACACATGGACCAATCAGGGAAATCTTTTCACTTGTTGTCAGGAAAGACAGCTACGTTTGTTGTGCGGAAGCAGTCACTGATTGGCCCCGATCAGAAAATAATCATAATACTCGCTGCCAATACCTGGAAGTCCAGACGTTATACTGTGGAAGGAATGAGTGAGTGAACGCAGTATGACGTCGGGCCCCGCCAGGCTAACTCTGTCCTTCCACCTCAAGCAAAGTAATGTGGTCATCCTCGATTGGAATACGCTTTGGGTCAACGGATATTGTTTTTAAATGTTACAGAGCCGCCGCTAGGGTAGTGAGAGCTCTGCGGTCGCACAGGCCTCGCACCTGGGGGTCCTCGCGCTTTTTTTATATCAATGTTAACAGAAGGGGTGGGGATTTGGGTTTTGGCCATATCATTTTGGGGGTCCTTGACATGACAAAGTTTGAGAACCACTGAGCAATGTATGTTTTTTTTTCAGGTAACTGTTAGGATTTAGAAGACAGGCCTGTGTCAGCAGTTCCCAAACTTTGTCATGGCAAGGACCCCAAATATGTATTTGGCCACAGACCCCCACCTCAAAATATTTTGTTCCAGGGACCCCCAAGAAGCAAAGATTTTAGTTAAAAATGTTCACCCTGAATTTGGGTCTCGCTTCATGCTTGATGCACACTAGATGCATGCGGCCATGACTGATGATGATGATGGTGATGATGATGATGATGATGATGATGATGATTCTGGTGGTGATGTCATTGCAGGTGCTGTCAGGGGGCGTGGTCTTGGAGTTGACCCAGAATCAGAAGGTGTGGCTCGAGGCTTTCAAAGACGAGAAAGGCCAAACAGATTCACACAGAACAGACACCCTGGAGAAGGAGATAATCTTCAACGGGTTCCTTGTCCTCCCCTGAAAGCAACCAATCAATGGCGTCCTTGTCGTCTGAAAGCAACCAATCAATGGCTTCCTTGATTAATTAATCATCACATCAATACAAATATTGCTATTGCACCAGCGTTATATTACATTACATGTTACTCCAATTTCATTTTGTATTTACGAATATTGAATATTAAAGGCTTGACAATTAAATCAATGAAATGTGTGTGATGACTTTCTTATTTTAAGCTGCTGGTCTCAGACACACGTCCATTTCAATTATGCTTTTAGATTTACATTATATTACATTATATGAAGCAAACGTTAAGAAGTCATTCTTGAACATGGACATGATTTGATTTACAACAGGGGTTGACACTAAGGTCTCAGAGGCACTTGTCCGTGGGCAAGTACAGATAATTTTCTACTTGCCCAAAAGTCAAGCCCACTTGCCCGAAAAGTAAATCGCCCATTAGAAAATGATAAGTAAAATGTAACACTTTATTTAAAGATGTCAACCTCAATCTTAAAAACTACATAGTTATGATATATATGACTATGGGTTCACACCTATTTTATATGTTTAAGTGTAGCAACAGTGAAAACAGCACATTATAGGTTAACAGTGCTCTTATTTTACATTCCACAGACCAGCAGACAGAGTGCTCTGTCCACGTTCAGGTGTTTAGTCAGATATCTGGTGGTGTGTTTATAGACGGTTGTTGCGTTCCCTCTCAAATGAGCATTTGCTCGGTCGGGCAACCTGAAAGCAAACTCCACCTGCCCGAAGGTTTTATTTACCTGCCGGGGGCAGGTGGGCAAGCCTTAGTGTCAATGCTTGTACAATCTAGTGTGTAATAGGCTCTATGCATATACGCCATTTTGTTCTACTTCCGGGTGTCTTTCGACTTCCTTCACAGGTGTTACCGATGATACTAATGAAGGGTCTGTTCCATTCTGGTCAAACAGAGTCAGGGTGCTGATATTGTGCATGTTGGCTCACTGGAAACACTCTGCTACAAGACCCACTGTGCAATAAATCAAACAGAGCCTTAATTAGTATCATCAGTAACACCTGTGAAGGAAGTCGAAAGACACCCGGAAGTAGAACAAAATGGCGTATATGCATAGAGCCTATTGTCTCCACCAGCCGAAGGCAGGGGGAGAGTATGTTTTCGCCCCTGTCCGTCCATCCGTCCGTGCGTCCGTCCGTCCGTGCGTCGGTCCTCCGAGTTTGTTACCAGCTAATCTCCGGCGCCGTTGGCCCGGTCGCTGCCAAAATGAGCACACGCACTCCCTGGATGCCAATTCAAAACCTCTGCCCCACATTTTTCAAATGGCCCTGTTCTAGCGCCACCATGAGGCTGATGTTTGCAAAACACATTTCTGTACACTACTCCTACAGATTTTGTCCAAATATCACACAAATCAGTAGTATCTCGACAGTCATGTTATCGACACGTATCTGTCTGATTGTCCATATTCCATCCTGATTGGCTGATATTGGCTTTCAAAGTTTGTAAATTAACATGCAATTAACATGAAATTGCGCACACACGTTCCCGAGGAAGAAATGCCACTTCATATTTTTTAAATCAGCCTCATGGTGGCGCTATAACAGGCCGATTCGTGGTTTTACCTATAACTCCACCGATCAGTTTCAAACTTTGTAAGCGCACTCCCTGGATGCCAATTCAGAACCTCTGCCCCACATTTTTCACATGGGCCTGTTCTAGCGCAACCAGGAGGCCAATTTGTGCAAAACTACCTGTTGGCCAGTACTCCTACAGATTTTGTCCAAAAATCACGCAAATCGGTAGACAGTATCTCTACAGTCATGTGATCGACATGGATATGTCTGATTGTCCATATTCCATCCTGATTGGCTGAGATTGGCTTTCAAAGTTTGTAAGATTGGTCCGTTTTGGACAAAATGCCTCAAATCACGAATGCAGAGTGCAATTAACATGAAATCGCAGACACACGTTCCCACTAGGCCGAGGAAGAAATGCCACTTCAAATTTTTTAAATCACCCTTATGGTTGCGCTATAACAGGCAAATTTGTGGTTTTACCTATAACTCCACCGATCAGTTTCAAACTTTGTAAGTGCACTCCCTATAGGCCAAGGAAAATCCCTTTTCTTGCATTTTTCACATCAGCTTTTTATAGCGCCACCAGGAGGCCGACTTATGTAAGACACATTTTTGGATATTACTCCTTCAGATTTTACCCAAAATTAACACACATCAGTACACATTATCTCTACAGTCAAATGATCAAGACGGATCTGTCCCATATTAAATATTCCATCCTGATTGGCTAAGATTGGCCTCCAAACTTTGCAGGATTGATCCGTTTCGAACAAAATGCCTCAAACACAGCGTGCAAATGTAATGAAATTGTGCACGCACATTTGCAAAAGGCCAAGGAAGAAATTACACAACAAAATGTTCAAATCAGCCTCATGGTGGCGCCATGAAAGGTCTAAGATTGGTGAAGAACACATGCCACCCTTTTTACATTGGCCTGTTATAGCACCACCAGGACGCAAGGATACCTGTGCTCGGAAGAGAACTTCTTCTAGTTCAAAATATAAAAAAAAAAAAAAAACATTTCCAAAAAAGCAAAATATCTAAGAAAAATGTAAGAATTTCCATACATTACTAGAACACAAGGTATGTTTAAGGAGTAGTGAAAATAGACGATCTACAAGATCACAACATGGCGCGAAGAAAAACTTTCTGAGCTTTTAGATCTGGTATTTTCACTAGTTTGGGTCCTGGGAACCACTGTGGAGTAACGTTAACTCCATACACAGTACAAAACTATGGCACCACCTCTAAGTTTTCAAATAATCGTTGTGGAGTAAAAAGTAACGATAGGCCTGTTTGCCTCTGTGATGTAGTGGAGTGGAAGTAAACGTATTGAAATTTGGAAATACTCCAATAAAGTAAAATAAATAAATAAATAAATAAATAAAAAGTGTACTTAAGTACAGTACTTGAGTAAATGTACTCAGTTACTTTACACCACTGTTTTATCACGTGTTGCTGAGTCTGCTGTTCATTGATACTTCTGCTTTCTATCTCTCTCTGCCTCTCCCTCTTTCTCTCTCTCTCTCTCTCTCTCTCTCTCTCTCTCTCTCTCTCTCTCTCTCTCTCTCTCTCTCTCCCTCCACTTCAGTTCAGTCCAGACACAGCTCTTGGTCTTAACAGTCTTCTTGCAGGTATGTCAATAACTTCATATTGTTGCTTATTTAAGAGTTAAAACCCTAACATAACAGATTTGTTTTTGTTATATCCATTCTGCTCAAACAGAGTCAGTGTTACCAATACTAATGAAGGCTCTGTTTCCATTCTGCTCAAACAGTGTCAGTGTTACCAATGATACTAATGAAGGCTCAGTTCCATTCTGCTCAAACAGAGTCAGGGTGCTGATATTGTGCATGTTGGCACTGGAAACTCTCTGCTACACCAGTGTGTCTCAAAAGTGTGGTCCAGGGACCCTCATGGTTCCTTGAGGGGGTTTCAAATGGACCCTTACGGGTCTGTAACTCTGAGCGTATACAAATGGAACCATTTGGTTCCATTTGCACGCTCACAGAGTAATGAGTCACTTCTACTTGTGTAGCAGTGACTCACTGTCTCAGCCTGAGGACTTAAAAGTCTAATATCTCCATTTATTTTAGTGACACCTGAAAACCACTCCCACTGCTATGGCCTATTCCTAGTGATTGTCAGGGTGGGGGGTCCACAGTCAGTCTGGTCATTTATATGGTATAAATATAATGGAGACTTCCTCTCTTTTCTTTTCTTGTCTTCTCTTTTATCTTCTGTCCTCTGTGTCTCCAGGTAACCATGGTAACCATGGTCCATCGTTACGTCGTCGTGATAACGGGTGCTTTGATCTCATTGGCTGCCTCTCCGTCAGTCGCCATGGAGACCTGCACCTTTACAGGGACACCTGGACTGCCAGGTGAGTGTGTGTGTGTGTGTGTGTGTGTGTGTGTGTTTGTGTGTGTGTGTGTGTGTGTGTGTGTGTGTGTGTGTGTGTGTGTGTGTGTGTGTGTGTGTGTGTGTGTATGTACGTACAGTATGTCATGTGTTCGTACTTTTTTATGTCTATATTCTTATCTCTATTCTATTCGTCTGTCTATCTTTCTGTCTGTCTGTCTGTCTGTCTGTCTGTCTGTCTGTCTGTCTGTCTGTCTGTCTGTCTGTCTGCAGGTATCCCAGGGATACCGGGGAGAGATGGACGCGATGGAGTGAAAGGAGACAAAGGAGGTCCAGGTACAAACACCCCCCCCCCCCACACACACACACACACACACACACACACACACACACACACACACACACACACACACACACACACACACACACACACACACACACCTCTCCAATACCTTTAGCCAGAGCCGTTGTTGTTTCTCCTCCTGACCAGGGGTGGCAGCGCAGGCCAGCCTGGCTCCACAGAGAGGACAGAAAGGGGTGCAGGGATCCCCTGGACCTGCAGGCAAACAGGGTCCCAGTGGAGAGCGAGGACCCCAGGGACCCCCTGGAGAGCCTGGTCCTGCTGGGGAGGCATTGCTGTCCGGGTAATGAGCAAGGCACTGGATTGATTGAATACTTTATTAGTCATAAATGTACATGGAGGTACAGTCATACGTTAAGGATAACACAATACTTTATTAGTCATAAATGTAAACAGAGGTACAGTCAGACATTAAGGCTAAAAGGATAACACAAAGAAGTCCAGAGGACTTGTTCCCATTGTTGTCCTGTGTATTCAATTCATCATCATAGCAAAAACAATCAACACAATAATCCACAGTGATGGGCAAGCTACTTGGAAAATGTAGTAAGCTAAGCTACAAGCTACTCTTGATGAAATATAGCTTAAGCTACAACGAAGCTACCCACAGAAAATGTAGCAAAGCAAGCTACAAGCTACACGGCAAAAGTAGCTAACTACAACAAAGCTACTTTTTTTTTTTTTTTTTTTAATCAACTTCATGATCAAGTGCAACTTTCCACCAAACAAATAGTCAGGCAAAAATGCTCAGTTCAATTGATTATTATAAAACTGGAAAAAAAGCCCTCATGTCTGGCTTTTTGTTTCATCCTTTCATTTACTTTTTAAATTAAATGTGTACCTTTTCAGGCTGTGACCCCCCAAAAAATCCTATTTGAACTTGGGACCCCACCCTGACAAGCAATTGGAATTAGGAGTTGAGGCATTACATTTAGTTTCACTCTGTTCCACCGATAAATATTGTGAAAATAGCAGATCTACAAGCTCACAACACCTCGGAACACAAGGCGTTTCGAGCTTGTAGATCTGCCATTTTCACAAGTTGTGCCTCTTTTACTATATTGTCAAATTGGCCAATGTTTGACCAGTTTTTATAGTTGCTAACTTTTGATGCAGTTTTGGTATTTTATTTATAATTTTATTAAAAATGTCTAAAAGGTCCTTAAATTGCCACTTCACTGTCATTAGTTAGCTGTGGACAAAAGAGTGCCCTGATCTGTGTGCTGTCGAAACAGCTGATAAGATGGATGGATGGATGGATAATCTTTATGCTGATAAACAGACAGACAGACAGACAGACAGACAGACAGACAGACAGACAGACAGACAGACAGTCATTCAGTCAGTCAGTCAGTCAGTCAGTCAGTCAGTCAGTCTGTCAGTATTGTAACATTCTCATTTGAATTGATTCATGTTATACAATTCATTTTGTACTGTAGTGCAGATAGATGGTGAGTTGAGTGTAACGTTCTACTTTGACTACTTCGGACCAGTGGTGTAAAGTAAAGTAGATTTACTGTCTGTAGGCCTACTTACACTAAGTACAATTTTGAGGTTTCTGTACTTTACTTGAGTATTTCCAGAGTATTTCCAGTTTTCAGTACTTTTACTTCTACTCACTACATCTCAAATCCAAATATTGTACTTTTACTCTACTACAATTATTTGAAAACTTTAGTTACTAGTTAGTTTACAGCTATGAAAGATTATATTATAAAATATAGACTACATTATTCCACTTTAGCCCTATTTTATACCTTCCTTGGCTATTTTCAAACATTTAGTAGCCTACTTTTACTTTTGGTACTTTAAGTAGACCTACATTTTGATGCCAATACTTTCATACTTTTACTCAAGTACATTTTGAATTCTGGACATTCGCTTGTAATGGGGTAGGGGAGAGCGGGGTAAACTGAGACACCGGGTAAACTGAGACACTCCATTTATCTTGGCAATGGAACACATTTGTGGTCATGTGACCATTATATTTTCAAGCCCCTTAAATTTCCCACTTGCCATGAAAAGAGAGACCTGATAGTGCTGTAGAAAACATGATTTTTTCACACAAATGTGTTTTTTGCAGGTAAAAGTACATTTTCTTGCTGTCAACATAATCAGCTGTTGTGTCAAAGCAAATTGATGCAGGGAGAACATTTTATATCATACATGTTGATGAACTACCAACTTATAAATCCATGTGATAGATGCTAGCTGAAGATTACCCTGAATTGATAAAAAACATCCCTTTTCCCAAAATGTGGCTGTGGGGTAAAGTGAGACAATTGCTTCGGGGTAAAGTGAGACACTATCTCACATTATCCCAACATGATAGACAGGGAAAAAGCTGTAAAAACCTGGTTAAAGGCTGTAACAAACTAGTCTCAGTTGATTCTTATGTATTTTCCCCTGTAGAATCCATTTCTGATATATATTTCTTTGTATTGTGCATAATTAATGAGATAATTAGCATATTTGACTAGATTTGACTAAAATATGCAAATTATTTCATTAGTTATGCACAATACAACAATATACTTTGCAGAAATAGATTCTACAGGACAAATGACATAAGGATCAACTGAGGAAAGTTTGGTAAACCCTTCTATCAATTTTTTATAGGGTTTTTAGTTTTTTCCTTCTGCCCATGTGTCACATTATTTTACACATGGGTGGAAATGACAGGACAAAGCCTATTAAAAGAATGTCTGCTATGTACATTTTTGTATTGCGCATATTTAACCCGGTTAACCGGGTTTTTGTGTTTTTATGGTAGTTTTAAAGTGAAAAAAGTGAGTGAATCACTTTACCCCGTTGATTTCTCTGGTCTGTCTCAGTTTACCCCAGTCTTGGGGTAAACTGAGACACAAGACCACTTTTTTTTTAAAACAATCATATTTTCTCTGCCTTTTGTCTTGAATATGTTCTGATATCTTCCATTGTTAGGAAACATCCCAAATTACTGGGAAATGTGTACATTTTTACTGATATATCTTTTAGTTCGCCTAGAGGGGAGCAAATGTAAAAAGTGTCTCAGTTTACCCCGCTCTCCCCTACATCTACAGCGAAGTATTGATACTTTTACTAAGTACAAATTGTGAGTACTTTTTCCATCTCTGCTTTAGACAGAACAGAACCTTTAGCACTAATTTAGCAGGTCACACAATGGATCAGATATGCATCCAGCCGATGGCTCATTCTTATGTTAATTCACGTCATTGAGACACGCTTTTTAAACGAGGTGCGAATGGTAGTTTTTGATCGATATGCGAGGCATGTCCAGTCCGAGTCCGACGTTCCATGCACTCTATCATGCAGTGCGCACCGGGTGCGGTGTCCCCTTCACTGTTTCACCCGCATTTGGTTAAAGTTATAACGAGTGAAGTTCTAACATTGCAAACGTTGCAAATAACTTTAGTTTCACTGTGTAGGTTTAGTTCCATGTCCCCTCCGTCTCTCCGTGTCTCTCTCTGTGTGCAGTGAGTGCACCGGTGCAGACAGAGAGCAGTGACTTCTTGCTATTGGGGAGGAGCCATGGAAGCAAGGGTAGATCTTCAAGCAAACACCCTGCCGAGCCGAGACACGTTGATAGCTTGTAGATCTGTCCTTTTTTGCAAATGACACCGCTGTACTATAGAAGTATAAAACGAGCTGTGTTTCATGTGCACAGGCGCTGTACCATGGCTTTTCTCCGGGGATTTTTCTTTTCTCTTTTGCCCACAACCTTTATTAGTAACATGTAGCGTTTGGTGGACGCTACGTCACTACTGGGGTCTAAAAATAGCTCCGCTACGCTAAAAGCTATTTGGTTCAAAACGAGCGGCGCTACCGTGATGCTACTGAAAAATGTAGTTAAGCTATGTAGCGTCGCTACTTGTAGCTCGCTACTGCCCATCACTGATAATCCATATACTGAGCCATAACTGAGTTTTTATGTGGTGTCATTACTTCGACTACGGGAGGGTCACCAGCGTCAGCAGGTTAGCGTTTGGGTTAGGTTTATTCATAGAGGTTAACATTCACCAGCGTCGTCAGGTTAGCATTTACCCAGGTTAACATTCACCCGTGTCGAAATACTGGGACGTAGAACACATGTTATGTTGAAATATCGAAACGCACCTTTTTTATGTAGCAGCTATAAAGCTGCTGAACAAAACCTAAGTCTGTCCCCTGTGCTAAACTGAATTGCATTTTATTGACACTTTTAATGACTTTAAAGCAAAATTACCTGGTAATTACTGTACTGTAAAAGGAAAACCCTTCCTTTTACGCCTACTATGCATAGGATATCATCAATAACAAAAGGGAAAAAAGCCGTCATAAAGAAAAAGCAGAAAGAAAAGAAAAGAAAGGGAAATATAAAAATGATGAAATTATATGACCATTTGAGAACAAGCAGTTGCATGATGTCACCTTCTTAAACTATGTACTGTATGTTCCAGTGCCTCTGTGCAGAAGCATTCAGCCTTCAGCGTGGCCAGGGGGACTGCAGACTACCCTGCCAAAAACACACCCATCCGCTTCCTGTCTGTCATCACCAACATCAACGATGACTATCACCTGGACACTGGGAGATTCAGGTATCTGCCTGTCTGTCAGGATAGTAAGGTTATTTTTTACCAAAAAATCAAATCATCGGTTCGAAGTGGAGTGGTGAATTTGAGCAGCTATACCCTGTGTGTGTGTGTGTGTGTGTGTGTGTGTGTGTGTGTGTGTGTGTGTGTGTGTGTGTGTGTGTGTGTGTGTGTGTGTGTCTAGGCTGTGCAGCAGTGGCCTTCTCAATCTGTTCCTGTTTGTATAGTTTAAAAATCCGGCTACGCAACGTTGTACTAATTAAACATAACTCTGGCCACACACCGTTGTACTAATGAAACATAACTCTGGCCACACACCGTTGTACTAATGAAACATAACTCACTTGGTAAAAGTTTATCCTAACAGGGACAGACAAACAGAGAGAGGAGCCGGTTTTCACCGCTTCACCAATGTGTTTCTAGAGGTGTGTACTAAATGTTGAAATTGACATGCTATAAATTAACGGATTATATTAAGCCTTAAATGGTTCCGCCGCCGTGCAGAACCGTTTTTAACAGTCGATATTTTTTCACATGCGCACGTGCACATGGGACCTCCCGGAAATGCTGATCTCCAAGTTGGGATGTCTGAAATAGGTTGGGTGTGGAGGGGAAAAAAGCAGACCAAGTACCGAGTGATAGGTCAAGTTTACAAAGTATTGAAAATTTAAGTGATTAAATGTCTAAAAAAAAACATGAATCCAACATTGACTGATGACAGTGCTGTCAAACAAGTCAACACAGTTGTATACAACATGTAGAGGGTCCCTGCTTCATCTGTCTCTCAGCTAAGGGGTCCTTGGCCTGAAAATGTTGATGATGGTGATATTTTAACCCTCTAGGTGCAGTGTACCAGGGACATACTACTTTGTGTTCCATGCGTCTGCTGCCAGCAGGTTGTGTGTGATGATGAGGCTGGATGATATGCCCTACACCGCCTTCTGTGACCAGCTGGACAACGGCAACACACGACAGGTAGCACACAGACTGACAGACAGACAGACAGACAGACAGACAGACAGACAGACAGACAGACAGACAGAGACAGACAGACAGACAGACAGACAGACAGACAGACAGAGACAGACAGACAGACAGACAGACAGACAGACAGACAGACAGACAGACAGAGACAGACAGAGACAGACAGACAGACAGACAGACAGACAGACAGACAGACAGACAGACAGACAGGCAGGCAGGCAGGCAGGCAGGCAGGCAGGCAGGCAGACCCACTTGAAAATAAATTCCGTCCTCGTCCCTTTTATGCCCATATATGGAGATCCCTGATGTCATCAATGTTAAGCCCATATCTGGGAATGCCCAAACTGTATACAGTATGCACATATTGTGTCGTTCTCTGTTGTTTCAGCTTCTCGCCCTTAGGGCGTCTTACTGGTAATAATTGTGACCGCAGGGAGCAAGTTTACTTTGAGAAACAGCACAGCTTGTGGTTGTCTGGACATGTACAACTTTTCTTTTACGATCTATGGGTTTGTCGCTCTGACATCATGCTCTGATGTCACTGTGATGTCTGGGGAAACACTCTTAACAGTCTTTTTTTGTTGATACACCTGACACTGTGGTTCCCCTGGCACATCACTGTGACATCACAGGTGACATCATAGTGATATCAGATACTCAGAGCAGGGATCTCCATATATGGGCATAAAAGGGATTATGTTAGGGATCTCCATATATGGGCATAAAAGGGATTGTATCCCAGATGATGCCCTGTTAGGAGAACCACACTAACAGAATCCATATATGACCAAGACAGATGGCCAAGACAGATGTCGCTTTTCGTCCTTAGGCGTCTTACTGTTGTTCTAATGTATATTTCTCTAGGTGTTTTCAGGAGGTGCGTTCCTCTACATGGTGCCGGGTCAGGAGGTGTGGCTGGAGACCAACACCTATCGAGGCCTGACGGGAACCCTGGGAGGAGACAGCGTGTTCTCTGGCTTCCTGCTGCACGCCCACACCGTGCTGAAACCCACCGTCCCCCCCTACTGACCACACCATGCTGAAACCCACTGACCACACCATGCTGAAACCCACTGACCACACCATGCTGAAACCCACCGTCCCCCCCTACTGACCACACCATGCTGAAACCCACCGTCCCCCCCCACTGACCACACCATGCTGAAACCCACCGTCCCCCCCACTGACCACACCATGCTGAAACCCACCGTCCCCCCCTACTGACCACACCGTGCTGAAACCCACTGACCCCCCCACTGACCACACCATGCTGAAACCCACCGTCCCCCCCTACTGACCACACCATGCTGAAACCCACCGTCCCCCCCCACTGACCACCACACCATGCTGAAACCCACCGTCCCCCCCCACTGACCACACCATGCTGAAACCCACCGTCCCCCCCCTACTGACCACACCGTGCTGAAACCCACTGACCCCCCCTACTGACCACACCGTGCTGAAACCCACTGACCACACCATGCTGAAACCCACTGACCACCCCCCCCACTGACCACACCGTTGCTGAAACCCACCGTCCCCACCCACTGACCACACCATGCTGAAACCCACTGACCACACCGTGCTGAAACACACTGACCCCCCCCCACTGACCACACCATGCTGAAACCCACCGTCCCCCCCCCACTGACCACACCGTGCTGAAACCCACTGACCCCCCCCCACTGACCACACCGTGCTGAAACCCACTGTCCCCCCCCACTGACCACACCGTGCTGAAACCCACCGCCCCCCCCCCCCCCCCCCCCCCCCCCCCCCCCCCCCCCCCCCCCCCCCCCCCCCCACTGACCACACCATGCTGAAACCCACCGCCCCCACCCACTGACCACACCATGCTGAAACCCACCGTCCCCCCCCCCCCCCCCACTGACCACACCATGCTGAAACCCACCGTCCCCACCCACTGACCAACACACTCATTAAAGGAGTAGTTCACCCCCAAAATGACCTGTTTTCTATTGATTACTCACGCCATGGAGACTTGAGTTCAATAATATTTTTTCGTTTTTTGTAGCATCCTAAGACAAAAAAAATATTATAATAAATTTACCCTGATGGTTTCCCCATCCAGTGCCATGCTTTTGCGTCCCCATCCAGAATGGGGGTACATTTACTATAATCAAATTGTTTTCTTAGGAATGCAACAAATACAAAAAAATATTATTGAACTCAAGTCTCTGTGGCATGAGTAATCAATAGAAAGAAAAGGTCATTTTGGGGGTGAACTACTCCTTTAACACAGTGATTCTCAAAACCTTTCATAACTTTTTTTTTTCGTTTTCTTTGAAGGACCGAAAACGTTGCATAATAGAAGTGTTTTTTTTTTTTTTTTTTTTCCGCAATCGTTAGTGCACTGTACATTTTATGCATTGTTTAGAGCAGTGGTTCTCAACCTGTGGGTCGGGACCCCCAGGGGGTCCTCAAATTATTTTGGGGGGTCCCCAAAGCTTAATCTGAAACATTGTTTTCTCACTCAACAGTAAACAAACCAACACACAGTGTAAGTGTATAGAGGGTATCTGCATATTTCTAAATTGACAATTTAAAGACTTTTAAGACCCTTTTAATACATCTAAATGAATAAAATATAACATTGGCCATATATTGTCAAATATTACAGTCATAAATTGTGAAAATAGCCGATCTACATGCTCCCAATTGAAACCTTTCAAACTGTGAACTCTAGAATAACACGTCGTTTCAAGACAATTAGGACAAATATGAGGAATAAAAGAGACATTTCTGAATGAATGTTATGCTTTCTGGTGGATCTTTGCTGAATATTGTTGTGATTCATACTGTTTCTACTGTGTTTATGATCTAATAAACCTAATAAACTGTGTTTATCATCTAATATAAACCTAATAAACTTTACTCAGTCATTCAGCTGTTCTGTCTTACTTTACACGCACGCACAAAAATAAATATAGAAAAAACACATGCTGACTGGGTTGTGCTGATAGGCTATTTCAGTTCTGACCACAAGTTGACCAATGCTAGGCTATTAAGCCCTCATTTTTGGATTCGATAGATGAAGAGTACATTTGGTTCCATGTTGTGATTGAATGAGTTGCAGTATTTTCTTCGGACAGTATTTCATTTTTGACTTTTCTTTAATCAATCATTCATTGATGGGCATGTTTCTCTGTATCCCTTTTCTTTGTAGAAGGAGGAATATATATATATATTGTGGAGACTGAACCCAAACCAAGGCACAAGAGAGCAAAGACAGTGTTGCCAACTCGGGCATTTATTGAACAGTTCTTATTTTACAACAGCATTGTAATGCAACGTAACATGAATGAACAACATAAATGTGAATAACTGAAATTGTCTTTTAATAAATCAACACAAGGTTTTCCCCGGACGGGGCTGTCGTTTCTCCTCTTCGTGGGGGGGCCAGGGGGGGTAGGTAAGAGTTACTTTAAAGGGGTTTCCCTCCACAGGAAACAGGCCAGTATAATTCCAGTGTATAGTCTCTCTTCCCCACAGGCGCTAGGCGCGTATAGTTCCTCTCTACAGGTGACAGGTAAAGTATTTCTTTCCCATAGGTAATAGGTGAGTATAGTTCTTTTCCACAGGTGACAGGTAATAGGTGAGTATAGTTCTTTTCCACAGGTGACAGGTAATAGGTGAGTAGGTGCCCGCTCTTACACAAATCCGTCTAATTCTCTATCTTCTAAATAAAATGAACACGGGGTATAATGGGCCTGGGGCCAGAGAATTTCCGGATACTAGTATGGTTTTAAGGGAAGTGAGATATACTCAACAAAATAGGAATAGGGGTGGCTCGCTGGGGGTCCGGAAGGTAAGGCTGTGGTCTCCTTTTCCAGGTCCTTCTCCTCAGCTCGCCGAGTACACACTCTCCAGTGATAGGTACACACTCCACAGTGAGTCAGGTTTGCGCTCCTCATTGATCCAGGTACACACTCCTCAGTGTCAGTCCGCTCCCAGTCCATGCCTAGAAGTAATGAGTAGAAGGAACATTACTATAATGCACTTTACACAGTAACATGCGGTGGAGAGGGAAATATGGTGGCTCTTACCGCCTGTCTGCCCATGATCAGCTTGTCAGAGACTCCCAGCACAGACTGAAGGGGAGAGCGAGCTCAGTACTTATGCACCCCAGTGTTGGGTGGGGCCCACAGGTGCATACGCTTGTGCCTGATGAAGCGTGTGGGCCGGCAGGTAACGCCCGTCAATCACTTGGCCCACACAGTGTGTTGGTCTGCTAGGGCTCGCTCTCCCATCCAGGGTGCGCTTCTTTGACATGCAGGGCCTACCTGGCGGGCGGTGTCCGAACGAACCACCACAATATATATATATATATATATATATATATATATATATATATATATATATACACACATATATATATACAGTATATATATATATATATGAGGCGTTTTGTGCTTGTAGATCGGCTATTTTCACTAGTTTAAATCATTTTTTAAATGATAAATCCAAAACGAACCATTTTGGACATACAAGGTTTCCACCCGACAACGACAACACACACACACACACACACACACACACACACACACACACACACACACACACACACACACACACACACACACACACACACACACAGAGAGAGAGAGAGAGAGAGAGAGAGAGAGAGAGAGAGAGAGAGAGAGAGAGACACAGACACAGAGAGAGAGAGAGAGAGAGAGAGAGAGAGAGAGAGAGACACAGACACAGAGAGAGAGAGAGAGAGAGAGAGAGAGAGAGAGAGAGAGAGAGAGAGAGA
Source organism: Nannobrachium achirus (assembly GCF_963921795.1). NCBI lineage: Eukaryota > Metazoa > Chordata > Actinopteri > Myctophiformes > Myctophidae > Nannobrachium > Nannobrachium achirus. Next base: position 86,866,149 of record NC_137810.1, read on the forward strand.
GACATTGGGACAAAGCGACTGCAGAGAGAGTACAACACAACCACATCTTCCTCAAGCAGCTTCATCTTTTCTAAGGTTCCCCTGGCGTCTCCATGGTGACCGGGGACAAACAGTGTCAGGGAGGAACATTGAACCCTGGGAAAAAGAGAAACAAACCCTGTCTTTCCCAGCATGTTTCATATAAATAGCTCTAAATGTGATGATGTTGATAATTCTCCTCCATGTCCGTCCCCACTTCCTGTTCTGAGCTCTTTCACTTCCTCCGGTCATTTTTGATATGGCTTCATAATAACGACCTTTGCAAGGACGTGCAGAGAATGTTAGAGAGGCAGGGGCTGACATTTCTAAAAGGGCCTTTTGGTGAAAACATCGAAAATAGCCGACCTCCAAGCTCACAAGCTCACGAACCCTGTGAGCTTGGAGGTCGGCTATTTTCCGTACTATGAACTAAAGCATAATCAAGTCAATACTGGAGATGTGTCGCATGGCATGTATTTCTACACAGAGAGGGCAATTCTTTCAACATAAGATGCTGCATTCAAGTTCAGGAGAGTTTGAACAAGGCAATTCTGAATGCTGCCTTCATGGAAAGAGGGAATTTTCATTTCTTTCACCAAAGTAAAAACTGCATTCATGGTCTGGAGAGGGCACTTTTTACAGACGGATAAAAGGGCAGGGGCTTCAAGCCCTGTTTGATGTCTATGTGTGCACATGCCTGGACCTTTGTGTTTGGTTTCACTTCCAGTTTTTGACTTAAAAAAGAAATTAAAAAAAAGAAAATCAGGATGACTTTCATTTCTCGTTTATGAGAAGCTGAGCAGGGCAGTAATAATGTTTTTCAACCAGTGGTCCGGGGACCACCAGTGATCCTTGAGGGGGTTCCAGGTGGTCCCCAGCTAAATGATGAAACCAAATGGACCCTTTTCATGTTACATTCTCTGGAGTTAAAGTGTTGTTAAACATCTGCATTACTCCATTTACAAGAACCCACGAACACAATATTCTATAGATGTGTTGGGTCTGAGAGGCTAAATCTCATCAAATGCTGGCACAATTACAGAAATAAATAATAGACGTTGATACAAAAAAGGTTGAAACACTGTGTCAATGTATATATTTGTAACTCGGAGTGTAACAATTTAACCAACCCATATAATAGGCCTATATGTCCAAATCTGTTACTTTTCAGGATTCAAATTCAAAAACTGCAAAAGTAGCACATCTACAAGCTCCAAAAACAGAGTGACAATGTAGTTTAGGCATTGATTTAATCATGATGATGATGATGATGATGATGATGATGATGATGATGATGATGATGATGAATGCAACTTATATATAGCACTTTTCTATGTACTCAAAGAAAGTTAAAAAAAGGTTCAAAAGCAAAAAGATCTTTGTTGTTTTCCAATACAGTTGCAAAACATGGACACCAATACAGTTGCAAAACATGGACACAGCTCTCTCTCTCTCTTTCTCTCTCACACACACACACACACACACACACACACACACACACACACACACACACACACACACACACACACACACACACACACAGCACACACACACACAGGCGCACGCGTACACACAGAGCTTGGACACTCCTTTCTTTTTTCTTTTTTCTTCTCTTTTTTCAGTGAGTCTGACATCCAGAAGAACACAGGACAGACAGACAGACAGACAGACAGACAGACAGACAGACAGACAGACAGACAGACAGACAGACAGACAGACAGACAGACAGACTGACTTCAGGACGTTGTGCTATAGAAGAGCAGAATGGTGAGACTATAACTAAACTCTTATTATTAATTATGATTCTAACAGAGAATGATGACACCTATTAACTATGATATTAATGTAATCAAACTGCTCCATGTGGCCAGAAGGCATATCATAATTGTGATCAGTTGAGACAGATCACTTTCCATTGTGTTCATTTTATGAACACAATGGTCTGCCAGTAAATGTGTTTACTGAACTGTTGCCAGGGACCCCCAGAAGAGAAGATTTATGTAAAACAAAGGCGAAACATTGGAGAAGGTTTAAAGTACCGCCAAATGTATATCTCCAAGTTTCAAATGTGTGTGTTTTTTCGAATTAAAGTCCTACTTCATCATACAAGAGTGTCGCACAAAAGTAGTGAAAATAGCAGATGCGAGGCGTTGTGTGCTTGTAGATTGGCTATGTTCACTATTTTAAATCATTTTCATCATCAAGGTGGATGGGCCTGGAATTATTTTATACTTTAGCTATTGAAAAATAGCAGATATACAAGCTCACAGCGCGGCACTCGTGCCGCACTGTAAGTTGTAGATCTGCTATTTTTGAAAAGTCGTGAAAATGTGTTCAAAGCGGACATTTGTAACTAAAATGTTGCTTTGCTTCTGGGGGGGGGGGGGGGGGTCTCTGATCTAAAAATCTTGACATGAAAAGGGTTTGCGCACCACTGACATAGGTTTTCAAAAACTAGAAGGACTTGAAATATTCAAAGACTTCAAAAATAGCAGATCTACAAGCTTGCAGCACGGCCGTGCTGTGAGCTTGTAGATCTGCTATTATTTCAATAGAAGTACCCAGGGCCCAGAATTTGGTGTGACACCCCTGCCTGACCGTTCTCAGCCTATCAAGGCAGGATGAATCAGCTGTTCATTTCATAGAAAATAGACTTATTGTGACGCATCGTGTGAGCTTGTAGATCTGCTATTTCTCCATCTCACAAACAAAGTACAAGGGGCAGTTATTGATTGGTTAATGCATCGTTATGCATGACTCTCATCTGTGTGTGTGTGTGTGTGTGTGTGTGTGTGTGTGTGTGTGCGCGTCCAGTGGGTCACATGGGTTTGTGCAGCCATCCTCCTGTCCTCCCGCCTCCTTCAGCCAATCAGCACGGAGCCCCAGCTGTGATGCGTACAGGGGGGCACGGCCTGGCATCCCCGGGATACCGGTGCCCACGGTTCCCATGGCAACGACGGAGCCAAGGACAGAAGGGAGATCCAGGTGAATTTATTTATCTATTATTTCTAGTTTTTAATAATTCTTTGTGAAAATGAAAATCAATTAAATAGAAAATTATAAAAAATGAATGAAAAAAGTTATCAAAAAAACACGGCCTGCTCACGTATTAGGCGGGTATGAGTCACCAGAAAAAAATATGGGTGTTTTTAATGAATCTATCATGGTTAAAATAGAGTTTGAAGTTACAATGGGTGTGTATGGGGAGAAGCCCTGGAGGAGGAGGAACTGGTAACATTTACATCAAATACCTAAATATTGAATCAAACAAATTAAAAACTGTCCTGGGTGTTCATAAAAGCCTGATTAGACGATAAAATTAACAAAAGCTTATTTAAAAAAAAAAGTGGAATTTTTGCAATGTAGAAATACTTGTTACAATTAAAAGTCCTGAATTCAAAATGTAGGCTACCTATGATTGTTGGTATCAAAATATATTTTAAGTACCAGAATTAACAGTTTACAAGTTTCCAAAGTGTATACAAAAAATCCTTATGGTCATTTACCCATCTGTGTCCTCAGGTGAAAGTGGGCACGTCTTAAAGGGACAGAGCGGGGAGGCAGGGCCGTCGGGACCCCCAGGGCGGCCCGGTGTGCGCGGTGACCCGGGGTCACCTGGTCCCCAGGGTCCCCTGGGACCCCCGGGGCCCAGCGGGGGAGGGGTTTCCATGGCCCCCGGCGCCGCCCAGCAGAGGTCCTACTTCTCCTACAAGCGGACCCTCACCCAGCCCCCCTCTGCTGACACACCTCTGAACTTCAACAAGTAAGACCCTCACCCAGCCCCCCTCTGCTGACACACCTCTGAACTTCAACAAGTAAGACCCTCACCCAGCCCCCCTCTGCTGACACACCTCTGAACTTCAACAAGTAAGACCCTCACCCAGCCCCCCTCTGCTGACACGCCTCTGAACTTCAACAAGTAAGACCCTCACCCAGCCCCCCTCTGCTGACACGCCTCTGAACTTCAACAAGTAAGACCCTCACCCAGCCCCCCTCTGCTGACACACCTCTGAACTTCAACAAGTAAGACCCTCACCCAGCCCCCCTCTCCTGACACACCTCTGAACTTCAACAAGTAAGACCACGCCCACCCCAAGTATACTAGTTATTATAGACCAGTGGTTCTCAGACCCAGGGGGGTCCTGAATGAATTTGGGGGGTCCCCAGATGATTAACTTAATGTGCAGCATTTTGTAATGCTGTTTGTAAACAAACCAACATACATTTAAGTGTATAGAGGGTATCTGGACATTTCTAAAGTGACAATTCACTGTAAGGTATTTTAATAAAACATTTTATATTGCCAAATTGTCAAATATTAGACCCAGAAATTGTGAAAATAGCGGGTCTACATGCTCGCAACGCCTCGCAACCTTGTCATACAAAATGTTATGCCTCAACTCTTGAGGGGTCCCCGGTTAAAATATGATTATTTTTGGGGTTGCAGCCTGAAAAGGTTGAGAATCACTGTTATAGACCAGTTTCCCAAACACTGAGTCGGGACCCATTATTTATTTATTTACCTTTATTATTTCAAAACATTTCCAATTTTTTTCTGTCATGACTGAAAACAAAATTCTATTATATATATTTTTTTCAGTCATTTTATAAAGAAATAAAAGAGGAATCAAAGAAATTCTATACATTTGAAAACAAAACGTTTAAGAAGTAGTGAAAATGGAAGATCGGCAATTTTCACTAGTTTGGGTTCCCGGGCAAACGCCTAATCTCTCTTTAGGGTATTGAGCTAAAAGATTTGGGAACCAACGTTATGGACTATGTATGTTGATACGTGTGTGTGTGTGTGTGTGTGTGTGTGTGTGTGTGTGTGTGTGTGTGTGTGTGTGTGTGTGTGTGTGTGTGTGTGTGTGCGAGTGCGTGCGCGTGCATGTGCGTGCATGTGCGTGCATGTGTGTGTGTTTAGGAATGGACTGGAGCAGACCAATGAAACAGACACTCTGACTCAAGGAGTGTTCACCTGTACCATCAAAGGAGTTTATTACTTCACTTTCCACATGTCTGCCAAGGCCCAGGTCTGTCTGTCCGTCTGTCCTTTCTGGATTTTTGTCATTATTTTTGCCACAGACATAGAACATGAGGACACAATAATGTTACCAGGAACACGTAAAGTGATAGCCCTGATGATACGGGTCCATTTGGTTCCTTTTGTAGACTCTCAGAGTTATGGCGGTCCTTGCAAATAAAACACTTGAGAACCAATAGTACTTGTTGGAATCCTAATGTGCCATAGTGTCTTAGTGAAAGAACATACTGTAATAATGGTGTGTAAAACAAAATCTAGAATTTGTCTCAGGCTCATGTGTTTTTTGATGGAACACGTATTTTAAATAGGAAAGAAAAGAACCCAGGGGGGCATAGCGTCCTCCAGTGGCAATGATGTGACACTTCGATTTACTATGACAGACTCAGATGGCAGGTTCTTCTCAGAGATGTAGTGAAGTAGGCTATTTAAACATCTTTATCTCATAGTTAGGTGAATTATATTAACTCTTTGTCTTGTAGATAAAGTAGAATTATAAACTTCTTTATCTTAGAGACAGTAGAAGTATAAACTCCTTTTATCTTGTAGATACAGTAGAATTATAAACTAATGTATCTTGTACATGTAGATACAGAAGAATAATAAACTTCTCTATCTTAGACACAGTAGAAGTATAAACTCCTTTTACCATGTAGATACAGTAGGAGAAGTAGGCTATTTAAACGTATTTCTCTTTTAGATACAGTAGAATTATAAACTCATTTATCTAGTAGATACGGTAGAATAATAAGCTTTATCTTAGATACAGATAGGTGCTTTTATATTGTAGATAAAGTAAAGTAGGCTATTTAAACTTCTTTCTCTTGTAGATACAGTAGAATTATAAACTTGTTTATCTTGTAGTGAAGTAGAAACTCTCTATCTTGTAGATAGAGAAGAATTATAAACGTGTTTATCTTGTAGTTAGGTGCAGGGCCGCCGATAGGGGGGGCAAAGAGTACTGTTGTAGGGGCTGCGGTGGGAAAAGGGGGGAAAAGTTTGTGTAGGAAAGATTTGAGTGACTGTGAAAGAACTTTCTCCCAAGGTAAGATTAAGACATCATGCTTTATATAAACCCTATTATATTAAGCCTAAACGGTTATGCTGCCGTGTAGAACTGTTAACATTTATTTATTTTTTTACTTTAAAAATGAATAATTTCCCATGAAAAACCCATATTTTTCTAAAAACGGAGGGGGGCCCACGTGGAGGTCTTTGATCTTGACCCCCCTCCCAAAGATCTGTATGACGGGCCTGGTTAGGTGAAGTATAAACTCTATCTTGTAGATAGAGAAGAATTATAAATGTGTTACCTTGTAGTTAGGTGGAGTGTAAACCGGCGTGCCTTGTCGTCAACTCACACAGGTGTGCGTGAAGCTGAAGCAGGGGGCGGAGTCCAGGCTGTCCCTGTGCGACACGTCGGAGAACTTCCTGGTGGCGTCGGGCTCCACCCTCATGGAGCTGGAGGAGGGAGACACGGTGTCCGTGGTGCTGGGAGAGGACAGCACCGTGGTGTACAGCAGCAGCAGGGCAGACAACACCTTCAGTGGCTTCATGCTGTTCAACACATAAAGCTGGAATCATAGTCTCTGCCACAGGGGCGTCACACCAAATCCTGGGCCCCCCATGAATGTTCTTCATAGGGGGAGGGGGTTTAACCCATTTAGACAGGGAATGCATATTACGCATTATTTTGTGCTTTAATTATTAAAAAATAGCAGATTATACAAGCGCACCGAGTGCTACGCTGCGAGCTTGTAGATCTATTTTTGGAAAATTTGTGCAAGTCTTTGAATATTTCAACATGTTCTATGTCAATGGTGCTCAAACCTTTCATGTGAAGGACCCCCAAAATTGTATGTAGGCTATTTGGTCATCTCAAAATATTTAGTTCCAGGTTATAAATAATTAAGGCCCCCTCCACCTTGGGCCCTAGCTTCCACTCCCCCACCCCTGCACACCTTCACTGTTCTCCACATAAAGCTTGAATCATATTCTCTCCGAAACTGAACTTTTCGTCTGAGAGTTCCGACTTTCCGACTTTCCGCTTTCCGAATTCTAATTCTGTGTAATGCTTTTCAGAAGTCACGAGTGACGTCATTTTGTAGTTGAACTGGAGCTTTCCGACGAAAAGTTCGGTTTCGGAGAAAGTATGGACAACTTGCCCATATAGCAGGGCAGGAGCGAGAGCAGCACCCGAACAAAGTTTTTTCAAAACCTGTTTTTTTAGGCCCCTTATGGTGTCTAGTTATGATTTCTTCTTGTTGCCGTGGTCAACTAATGTCTCATGGGGTTAATTTTTAATGATTTCTAGCACCTCCTCGTTCACTTACTACCAGCAGTTGTAAGAGCAGAGGTGACCACTAGAGGGCCTTTGCAGTGGCTGGCCCCAGACTCAGGCATGAGGAGTGGATTCAGAGCAGGTTAGTGCCATTTAGTCCATGGCTCACAAACCCCACCTACTGGATGCCAACTGCCTAACTCCTTGAGGGTTCTTATCATATTTTAATTGATTACATTTTTATCAAGTAACTGATTTTTGATTTACTCAGTATTTCAGGCATGTTCTGTTTAAAACGTGTGCTTGTATAAGTTAGTGGCAAATAAAACCATCTTGAATATTAATCTTGATTGTCGTTTCTTTTTTTTTTTCAAATGTTTTTCCTGGTCTTTACATATTTCATTTTGTTTTAATAAAGAATACGTTTTAGATTTCAACAATTATTTTGAAATGTTTTGCATCTAGCTTGCCTCTAGCTTTAAGGCAAGCTAGAGACAAACTAAAGGCAGTCTTCCATATAGGAATGAATTGGACACTGCCCTTATCCCTCCTCACCCAAGGGAAAGCACAGGGCATTTGCTTTAACAGTGTGAGTGAGGCCTCTATTGAAGACACATTTTTCACTGTGGCCGTCGACACTGTTTAATTGTGTTAATGTATATAACCTTGCAATTTCTTCTTTTGGTTTGTTTTCTTGTCATGCTTTTCTTAATGTAATGTGCTTTATGTAATGTGCTTTATAAATAAAGTTTGAGTTGAGTTGATCTACAAGCTAAAACAAATAGCAGCTTGTAGATCTGCTCTTTTCGTAGAAAGAATTTCTCATGGAATAAGTCCTTTCTATTACTTTTAATTAGACAATTTCCCTCTTTGTTTGTATTATTCATTCAATATTTGGCTACAGACAGTTGAACTGTTTTTACTAGAGATTCTCAGTACTGTCAGAATAGAATCTATTATCATTTGTACTAAACAGAAACCAGCCAATCACAATCAATGAATGGGACTAGTGTCTTAAAATCTACTTTTATTCAGAGGTTATATTTAATTACTCAATCAAGAACATTTTATAGATTGTATTTTATAATGGCACTTAAGAGCAGGTCAGTACAGTATCCACCATTCACCCAAAGCAGTTAAAACTTGTGATATCATCTTAACATGTAACACTGTATCATGCATTACTATCAACTTAATATATGTAGTCACATCATTATCATTCATTACTATCAACTTAATATATGTAGTACTAGTAACATTGTGTTATTCATTACTATCACCTTAATATATGTAGTATGATGTTGTTATGCATGAACTATCAAGGCTTTCTCACACCATGTCATGAAGGTGAACTTTAACCTGTCTTACAACATGCATGCTTATCACTGATCACCCAATGGAGGTCTGGTTCTCATCATTAGTGAAGTCATAATCAATAAGATCATTAGACGTTGAGATGGTGTAGTCATCATAATTGTAATCATATTCAACATGATCACGCTCAATCCAGTCCACAATAGAGGATGACACAGGAGTGGATTTTCACCGTCCGTCCGTCGGTCGGTCGGTCACACGTCACACGTCACACTTTTGCCCTGCTCATATCTCCACAACCGTTGCCCCGATCCATGCCAGATTTTGCACACACACTCCTTGCCTGCCAAACTACAACCTCCAAGGACCCCCGGAGCTCCAGGTCCCTGGGGGACCCCCAAACCTCCACCGGCCGTCCGTCCGTCGGTCACACATCACACGTCACACTTTTGCCCTGCTCATATCTCCGCAACCGTTGCCCCGATCCATGCCAGATTTTGCACACACACTCCTTGCCTGCCGGAGCTCCAGGGACCCCCAGGTCTCTGGGGGACCCCCAGATGTAAAAAATGACCAAATGTGCAAAAATGACCAAATGACCACCCCAACGGGGCTGCTCACGGGGAATTCCCGGGGACCACCGACTCCTGGTGCTCCAGAACGGATGCAAAAGTGGTGGTGCCCCCAGTGGAGGACCCCCTGCCACTGCAGCGCACATAAAATGCCGTAACTCGGGCTAGGAGCGACCGGGAGAGGCGGGGCCGGTACCTATTCGTCCGCCTCGGCGGCGCGGAGACCCCACCCCTCATTTCTCACATGGCCCTCTTCTAGCACCACCATGAGGCCGATTCTTGCAAAACACATTTTTGGACACTGCTCCTACAATTTTTGCCCTAAAATCACTCAAATCGGTACACAGTATGTCTACACTCATGTCATCAACATGGATCTGTCCCATATAGCGCCACCTTCAGGCCGATTTTTTAAAACACATTTTGGGACACTGCTCCTACAATTTTTGCCCTAAAATCACGCAAATCGCTACACAGTATGTCTACACTCATCTCATCAACATGGATCTGTCCCATATAGCGCCACCTTCAGGCCGATTTTTTTCAACCACATTTTTGGACACTGCTCCTACACATTTTGCCCTAAAAAGCACGCTGCGACCTGACGGTCGCTTATCTCCCGATTAGGGAGTCTTACTGGTTATATAATGTATAATTTTATAATGTTCGCAGTTCAAAGACCTCACTTTCCTGTGCAATTTATTTCTGCGATTTGATGAACTGGTCTGGGATGATTCCTGCTCCTGCCCACTCCTGTTGATTTTCATTCCTGTCCCGTCCCGATCCTGGCATTAATACAAATTTGACTCCTGTCCTGCGGGAATCCCACGGGACCCACGGGAATTCCTGTCAAATGTCATCCTCTAGTCCACAAATCTGTGGACATTGGCGTAGACACCAGGGCTGTTGTTGTTAGTACAGGGAGACCCCCAGCTCACCAAACCAGCCACGTAGTGAATTCCATCCTGTTCACACATTAGACTTGGAGGACCACCTGAATCACCCTGTATAGAGACAACCAGTTGAATACATTATGTTCAAACATCAGAGGACCACCTGAGAGATTGTGGGTAAGCAAGATGGCGGCGCCCTGCAGCCCACCGGCAAAACTTGCAAAGAAAAACTAACCTTTTTAACGAAAAAGGGACTGGATAAAATACCAAGTCATGCCAGGGGGTAAGATTCCTACTCGCTCAAACCCAATGCCAATGGAGAACGATATGGAAGATTTTCGCAAGACGCTAGGCTCCCTGTCAATGGACATGGCTAAGGTCCTGAAACAGCTGAAGTCCTTGCCTGAGCTGGTTGCAGAAGTGAAACAGCTAAATGAAGCTATCCAAGAGAAGGATAAAATCATTGAGCAACTTGAAAGAAGGGTCCACGATTTGGAGCAATACACGAGGATGGATGACCTAATCATAACAGGGTTAGACGTCGTCCAACCTAGCTCGTATGCAAAAGCTGTTACCGACGGAGAAGTAACAGAGGACGCGCCAATTGAAGAACAGTTAACACTGGAGGAGCAGGTTGTGAGATTTTTTGAGAGCAAAGACATCAAGCTCGACACAAACAACATCTCGGCGTGTCACACGCTGCCTTGGAAAGACAAGAAGAACAAGCCTCCCATCATTATCCGTTTTGTGAATCGTATGCACAAAACAGCTATGTTGATGCAGTGGAAGAAACTGAAAGGAACCCAGGTCTACATAAACAAGCATCTAACAAGGAAGAATGGCGAAATTGCACGAGAGGTTCGCATACTGAGGAAGAACGGCAAGATTAAATCAACGTGGACCCACAATTGCAAGGTTCTAATTCGCCTGAAGGGAACCACTCCGGAGGAAAGCAAGATAGTAACGGTAAGAGATCTCAAAGACCTTGATCCATACCAATAATGTTACTGTCTCCTCTGAGAGCGTCATGGCCTGAATGGCTAGAGCAAGTACTGTAGCAATGAAAAAAGCGTTATTTATTTTTCTCCTTTTTAGACTGATCTTTTTGCTGCGTGTTTTTTTTACATTGCATGGAATAACGCTTTCCTATCAGAAGGACAGATGGAACTGCTTTGTGTCTTTTTTCTCTTATCAACTTGCATGGATATCCTGGGTCTTTAAATATGGAACTCTTTGCATGGCTCTGCAGGTCGCATGTTCCTTCTTTCTTATTTCCTTACTTGCATGGAACTTTACTTTAGCTTATATCTGGGAAGGACAAAAGAATGCCCCAGCTATCGCTTATTTTTGTGGCCGGGACGGCATGGACATTTGGCCCTGCGATAGGTGATGGAACTATGGCTCCGTGGAGAATTTTTTGTGCCTTTTTTTTTATTGGATTTTTCATTTTTTCGGACGGACAAACTTGCTTTAAGCTGTGTGGTGGTCTATTACAGTTTACAGTTTAAGCATTTAGCAGACGCTTTTAATCCAAAGCGACTTACAATTAGGGTTGTTCGATTAATCGATTTTTAATCGAAACCCGTTTTTTTTCTTTTGGACGATGTTAAAAAAAGGAAATCGTCAAATCGATTTTCCCTTTAACTAGGGTTATTAGCTGCCGTAGACAGGAAGAGTTAGAGTCCTTTCTGCACTGTGCAGGCGTAAACACAAACAGAGCTACTAGCCGCAAACATGTCGGCGCTGGGAGGCGGCTCGACTGAAACGCGACTTTTAGTTGATAAAAAAGGAAAGACAAGGTCAGTCATTTGGAAATGGTACGGCTTTGCCCCTTCAGATGACAAGCAAATCAATCCACTATGTCAAATCTGTAAAAAGGCAGTGAGTTCTAAAGACAGCAGCACGACCAACTTGTTCCAGCACCTCGAAAAGAACCACAAGACGGAGTATGAAGCGTGTGCTCTGTTACGAGCTGAAGAGCAGCAAAACAACCCACGGCCACAGAAGGAACCGCCGAAGCAGACAACGATAGCGGCTGCTTTCTCACATGGTGTCCCATATGTCAGGTCAGAAAAGAGGTGGCAAACAATCACGGATGCAGTGGCGTTTTACATAGCAAAGGACCGGGTCCCGATATATACGGTTGAAAAGCCTGGCTTCATATACTTGATGCACGTTTTGGACCCACGCTACGAGCTACCTGGCCACAAACATATCGGCAGCGCTGTGTTACCTTCCATGTACAATAACACACGCACCAAGTTGACAACGCTGCTCGAGACGGTGGCATTCTACTCGGCTACAACAGATCTGTGGTCCAGTCGGACGATGCAGCCGTACTTGAGTCTGACACTGCACTTTATCACAAACGAATGGAGTCTGGAAAACAAGTGCCTACAAACCTCCTTTTTCCCAGAGGACCACACTGGTGATGAGATCGCTCGGGGGTTGAAAGACGCACTCGAAGGCTGGAAACTGAGAGAAGACCGTCTCGTTTGCATGACAACAGACAGCGGCAGCAATGTTCTAAAGGCTCTGAGAGTCAATGGATGGCCCAACATACAGTGCTTTGGGCACAAACTGCACAATGCCATTGGTAAGTGAAGTGTCAAATTAAATTAGCAATTCATAATTGCATTTAATGTAGTGCTTTAAAACAAGTCGATCCTTCCTTGCTATATGAATTAAACAATGAACATAATAGTTAAATAGTATCAGATTTTAATCCTCAATGCACATACAACTGTCAGTCCTACTCTTAAATCAGGGGTAACTTATACTATAATTCCAGAGGGCAACATTGCATATAGCTTAATAGCAGAATTTAAACTGCAGTATTTAATATATAATGGTGTAAATGAATGTCCTAGTTTGTCATTCTATGTAACACAAAATTAGCAAAAATAGCCAATCTACAAGCTCAAAATATGTTGTAGTTAGTGCAGCTTGTTTTGAGCTTGTAGATCTGCTATATTTGCTTTTTTTATATTGTATCAACATTTAATGTAGTCTCTATGTGAATTAAGTCCATGTGATGTCATGTCACAGTCACTCATGCAGTGTTTTGTTTCTTCTATATTTGTTTTGTATACAGAGAATGGTGTCAAGGACCCAAGGGTTGAACGTGCCGTTGTGATCTGCAAGAAGATCGTCAGTTCTTTTTCATTCAGTTGGAGAAGAAGAAGAGAGCTGCAAATAGCTCAGAAAGACCTTGGTCTACCACAGGTGCAGCTCATCACAGAGTCCCCTACCAGGTGGGGATCCAGGCAAGCAATGATAGAAAGAATCCTGGAAGAAGAGGAAGCCGTATCACGCGTCCTGGCGGCAGACAAGAAATGTTTGCACCTCGTGCCCACCTCGCAAACTCTTGGAGTTTTAACGTCAATAAATAAAGCTGTCAAACCACTGCAAGAATTTACTGACGCTCTGTCTGGAGAGAGTTACGTGACCGTCTCCTTTGTCAAACCAACGCTCAGCTTGTTCAGGAACAGTCTCCTCAAGCCAGAAGAGGATGACACTGACCTGACCAAAACAATCAAACAAAAGATTATGCGTTACTTGACTGACCAGTACAGTGACCCTGTCAAAGATGAACTCTTGGACATGGCCTGTCTTATGGATCCCAGGTTCCGCACAACTTACATTGACCCTGACAAGGTGGAGCACATCAAAGCGAGAGCTGTCAGAGAGCTGCTGTCTCTCAGTGACAGGACCACGCCAGAGCCGGTGCCTCGCCCAGCAGTGCAGATTCGTCAGGAGCCTCAGGAGGAAGGAGAACCAGAAGGCCAAGCTGCTGCTGCTCGGCCTCATCCGCCACCAAAGAAGAGGAGAAGCTTGGCTAGCTTCTTCGAGGAGAAGATGAATGCAGGCCTTCCCTCCATGTCAGAGGAAGACAGAATTAAAACTGAGCTGACAACCTACCTCTTGGCACCTGTGTTAAAAGCATCTGATGATCCACTTGTGTGGTGGAAGAAGAACGAGGACAACCACCCAAGGCTCAGCAAGCTAGCCAAGAAATACCTTGCAATCCCTGCGACAAGTGCCCCGTCAGCAGCGGCGTAGGAAACGGGGGGGTCACTTACGTTTTGTCCCCCGTGGGCTGCGGACCACCAGTTGGGCTGCCGCGACGCTGAAATCCAAAAAGGAGAGGAAAAAAGCCTCAAATGGGGCCGGCACTAGGACCACGCGGACGCTAGAAGAGGCTGCGGTCAGCCCGTAGGCTTCCCTATGCTCGAAACCCGCAGCACGCAGTCACCACCAGCCCGGCCCGGCCCATTATCCCATGTCATTAAGGGGGGGTGGTGACGTGATTGTGACTGGGTAGGGAGGGAGGTAGAGACTCAATCCCCCTGCTGCTCAAGTGGTTTGCTCCATAGTAGGCTACGTGCTACGTCAACGTAACTAGTTCAAAGAAAAGTGGCGCGGGATACGTTGATAGAAGGTGGGACTTTTGTGGGGCGTTTGTGTGCAAATTGCAAGGTGAAAATGGAGCGAAAACAAAACAAAAAAGTAAAGGGTGGCTGGGAGAAAGTACAAGCTAAAAAACGAAAAAGTTTGGAGGCAGATGCGGGGAAATGTTTAAAAATAACTAAGATGTTTGCCCAGCAGCAGCCTGCTTTTAATGTCAGCGAGGAGGAGGAGGCGGCGCTACCGGCCAGTAGTGCTCTCGGCCGGGGTAGTATTAGTACGGCTGAGCCGGCCACAAGTTCAACCAAGTCACCTATCGTCGGGGACGTGGAGCCGGTGGAGGAGCTATCAGAGGAGCCCGGTCACGGTGCTGGAGAGACGGAAGGTGGAGGACAGCGCAGCGTTGTCAGTTACAGTTAAACTGTCCGGCCTGTGTCTATTTTTTTCCTCCATCGCTATAACATGTTCACTCGTTCATACCGCCTAATTGGGCTTGGATACAAGTTTCTCTTAACACTGTCAGTGACCCAAGTTGCTTGTGAGCGAAGCTTTTCCACTTTAAAATTCATCAAAAATCGACTAAGGAGCACAGCATCACAGGAACACCTCGAGAGCTTTATGCTCATGTCAATGGAAAAAGAGACTCTGGCGTCTTTGAATAAGGACCTCATCATCGACCTGGTGGCGGAGAAAAGCGCACTAATGCGACGGCTGCTCATTCAATAAGGTAGGACATACAAGTAGTTTATTATTCTCTATTCTATTCTATTCTATTCTATATTCTATTCTATTCTATTGAAATGTGGTTTGGTCAATTTGTTGGGCAGTTGGGCTTGTATAACAAGGCAAGCAGTGTCCACTGCTGTGGTGTGTGCGTTGTGTTACAGTGATGTTGTTTTTGGCTGCAGGCCAGGGTCATGCGTGTGAATTTGAACTTGATGTGACTGAGTTATGCAGTGGTCAGTTATTACCGGCTGGTTTTTATTTGTCTGTGGAGTGGAGTGTGAGGCTGTTGTATATTAAGTGTTAGGTGTAACAATTGTATGCATGTAGGCAATGAGTAGATCATTTGATGGGTGAAGTGAGCGTTGCATTAACATTTAATTGAGACCAGAATAGATCGCTGTAAAATTGAGTTGGCTATTAACGTGGTCTAATGGCTTATGGAAAATAGTGTCCTGTGTAAAGTAGAGCTCTGCCATGGCTCTGACGCGAGTTCGTTCCTCCTCGGCAGAACCTCTGAAAGGACTTCTTATAAGACTCTACAATGCCTAATCCTCTATCTGGGGTGTATTGCTCTAATATCTCTATCCCGAGTGCTGTGCTTATGTGCTTTGCCTCGCTCAGGCTTCTTCCTGTGTTCAACTGGAGCCGCTGGAATCTGACCCCGATCTAGGAAGCCGGTATATATGCGTTCCTCTGATGTCATATTGATGACATCACTCTGACACGTATGCCGTTCATTCCTGGTTGCCATTGACTCCAGCCTAACAATGGATACTGTCTATGACGGTAGTCCCATATGACATGATGGAAAGGACTATCTCCATATATAGTGTTCTCCACATCTCCATGTTAGGCCAAACAGGTTCGCTCCATATCTCCATGTATAGGTCTAAATGCCCAACGTTGAGCTTGGCAACGAAACGTTCTTAACAGCCGCCCCCATATTTACTTAGGAAATATGTTAAGTTCAAAGAACGTTTCTTGGTTCTAGGGCGATGAGACACCCTCGGAAGCTTGTGTGTCAGGTATTGCTCCAGACCTGATGATTTTCATCTGGCCGCCCCGTTACAGCTTATGTGTTGCACTTCCGCTCCATGCTTGATATTTTCCACCTGGCCGCCCCGTGTTGGATTCAGGGAACATGAAGGTGAATTAGCTGAAGTAGGATTCAAGTTGTTACTGAATATCGTTCTGTCTCTATGACCTCTCAACACGTTGGACTATTAACTCTCCGACTTCTCAACATGTTGGACTGAAGCGTCCTGCCGTCCCATGAAGGGTCTTGCCACCTCATGAAAAGTTTGCCGCCCCTTGAGGGGACTGTCCGGTGTCCCTGAGTCTTGATGTCCGCAACATCTTGCTAAGCTGAGAAGGTCTTTGGTCTTGATCAACACGGTAGACTCCGTCCGTCACTGCCCGTATGCTCAACATCACCTTGCGCTGCCTGCAAAGCCTGCAAAAAGCTCAGATCTTCCTCTCCCAACCAAACTCGATCACATCCTGCTTTCTAGCATAGAGCCTGTATCTCTGGCCAGATGAACGTGGGTGCTTCCTCTATTCGTCATTCTTTTCCCTTGAGGTTTGTCCCCTGATTGGATAGTGGATGAATCCTCTAGTCCTCATTCTCTTCCCTTGAGGTCCATCCCATGGTTGGAGGGAAATTCATAAGGCTTCCCTCTAGTTATAATGAAACGCCATCAGGTAAAAGTTGACACCCAAACTCTCGATAAGGTCTGGATCTTCTTCTTGTGTATCATCGTCCTTGATGATTGATTGACATCCCTCCACTTCACAACATTTCTTGCCACCTAGGGAGGCTGTCGTCTTCCCCTTGCTGACGTCAGTTTCTGTGTGATCATACATTTTCGATTGTTCTCCATCTTTGACAATTGCTCTCCATCTTTATTCTATCCTCTTCACCAACGGACAATCCTTCTCCATCTTTGTTCCGTCCTTCCTGCCACAGAGTAGGGCCGAAGCGAAGCCCTTTACGCCTGTACTGAGATGCCCGTTGTATCTGTACATTCGCCGCCCCACAGATTTCCTTCTAGGAAATATGTAAAGGTATCCAGGGCACAGCACCTTCAGTGGTGAGTCTAACTATCCAGAGGAGTTTGGTCGTTGATCAACCAATCAGGTCCGTCCACACTCCGTTCCATATCGAGCACAATTGGGTGCACTGCTTTATCAAGTTAATTGCTGGCTGGTGGGTATTGTAACTTCTATGAGCTCTTGGGGTCAGCCTGTGGCTTTGTGTGGCTGAACTGTGGCTCTGTGGAGGCATAGACTTGCCTTCCAGCTTCCTGATCTGTTACACCTGTCCATGGTCACTTCACCACCCTCAATCGACCCCCCCAGTTGGGGTCTCATCTCCAGCGTATCCAACATCTCTGGCTTCGCCTGCCGTGTCCTCGCCTATCAAGTCTGCAGTGTCCTCGCTGATTGCCTGCAACCCTACATGCAGCATCTGTAGCATAGCCTCCAGCCTCGGCAGTATCGCCTCCAGCGTCAGAAGTATCCCTGCCATCGCCTCCACAACCTGGGGCATTCCTCGTGTCTCAGCCAGAGAACACCTCATCCTTCCTTCCTGTTTGTCCACCAGACAAGGCCTCATCTTTCTATCCTGTTCGTCCACCAGTCTCTCCACCCAGGCCATCTGCCTGACAATGCCTCTGATGGGCCGCCCCGTCTGGGCCTCCTCATCTTGTCTTGCTGTCCTGGCTGTCTGCCTAACAATGCCTCTGCTGCGGCCGCCCCGTCTGGGCCTCCTGGCCGCCTGCCTGATGTCACTGGCTTAGACCTGGTGCTGCATCCAGGTTGTTCACCTGGCGACACAGCTGCTGCTTCATCCCAACATCCAGGCCGCCCTTCTGGCATCTTCCACTCAGCCCCAGTCCATCATCCGGGCCGTCCTCCTGATTTGCCAGTCTTTCCCTCAACCTGGTCTCTGTGCCGTCTACCCAATGCTGCCAGTTCTGCCTCATTGCAGCCTCCAGGCTGTCTGTCTGGGGTCGGTCCATGTTTCAAGATGGTCTGTTTCTAGCCTTGCTCTCCCTCCTAGTAGGCCTGCGACATTGTAAATACCTCCTCTCCATGTCCCGATCTCCCTCTGAACAGGATCCCTCACAATTCACATCTCCATTCTTTGATCCATTATCATTTCTGGTCTAAAGGTAGCTTCTTACAGTCGTCACAGGAAGTCTTATCTCTGATATTTGCCGATCCACCCCGAGGCTATGGTATGGTATAGTTGGTCCCCATCTCGTCTCCTGTCTACATCCTTGGTAGTAGTAACAATGAGCCTATTGTCTGTCTCATTGCCGTCTGGTCTGACCGGCGTGTGGTTGTATTCTCTTTGCCTGTGTCCCCTTACCGTCCTTTCTTCTCTGTGAGTATCTGTGGAGAAAGAGCTAGTCTAGATCGGGTTAGTGTTAGAATGGTACCCTTGCGGTGGGGCCCAAATCCCGCATCAGGGCCCGACCTAGTTGAGTGGTGGGGCCCAAATCCCTCATCAGAGCCCGACCTAGTTGAGTGGTGGGGCTCAAATCCCTCATCAGAGCCCGACCTAGTTGAGTGGTGGGGCTCAAATCCCTCATCAGAGCCCGACCTAGTTGAGTGGTGGGGCCCAAATCCCTCATCAGAGCCCGACCTAGTTGAGTGGTGGGGCCCAAATCCCTCATCAGAGCCCGACCTAGTTGAGTGGTGGGGCCCAAATCCCTCATCAGGGCCCGACCTAGTTGAATGGTATCTCCGAGGCTGGCTGACTGGAATGGAACTTACACATAAACAAACCAACAACCCTGACCACCATCGCTGACCTTAAACCCAACATATAAACCATCAGTTATTCACATTGTTCCCATCATCTGTTCCAGCTGTCTATGTCCAACATACTCACATATTTCCACCACTCCTCTCTTCTCTCACGTCCTCTACCTTGGCACTCACCGCCACGTCTCAGCCTCCTCCATCCTCCTTCTGTCTCTCTCATGACACTGGTCAACTCTGGTGACGGCCACGACCGGAGGTCTGGGTACGTGTCGTCTCGTACGCTCGCCACAAAGTCTTCCACTGTTGAATCCATCGTGTCGATGGTAGGTGCTCCATCCGGGAGGCTGTCCGTCTCAACTGGGGGTCTGGAGCCTCTACCCAGAAGCTTGGTCCTACGGCTGGACCTAGGCATCGTGTCCTCAGACAGTTCTGCTATCCCACTTCTGACACCATAAAGTAGAGCTCTGCCATGGCTCTGACGCGAGTTCGTTCCTCCTCGGCAGAACCTCTGAAAGGACTTCTTATAAGACTCTACAATGCCTAATCCTCTATCTGGGGTGTATTGCTCTAATATCTCTATCCCGAGTGCTGTGCTTATGTGCTTTGCCTCGCTCAGGCTTCTTCCTGTGTTCAACTGGAGCCGCTGGAATCTGACCCCGATCTAGGTGCGAAGCCGGTATATATGCGTTCCTCTGATGTCATATTGATGACATCACTCTGACACGTATGCCGTTCATTCCTGGTTGCCATTGACTCCAGCCTAACAATGGATACTGTCTATGACGGTAGTCCCATATGACATGATGGAAAGGACTATCTCCATATATAGTGTTCTCCACATCTCCATGTTAGGCCAAACAGGTTCGCTCCATATCTCCATGTATAGGTCTAAATGCCCAACGTTGAGCTTGGCAACGAAACGTTCTTAACACTGTGTATGATGTGTGCGCTGTGTGGTATAACTCATTGTTACACACCCGAACCGACCTGGAAATGCACACAGAAACCCAAACCAAACCGAATTTTCGGCCGATCCGAACCGACCCGAACCGCAATTTTTCGGCCGGCGCCTAGCGGCGCCGGCGAATCATACTGGACTAGGCTGTGGGCTGGGCCGGTCCAAATAGGACCCCCACACCTGGGAACCTAACGGTACGCCTATGCCCGTCAGAGAGGCTCTTTAGTGTTGGAGGGAACATTGTCACATGCACCAGGGCACACCTCAAGCCAGATGCAGTAGACAGGCTTGTGTTCCTGTCAGTAAACCTGCCAATACCTGCCGTAGTAGCTCAAAAGAAACAGAAACAGAAATCTGACTGACTGCACAATGGGAACATGTGACTGGCTGAAACAATATGACAGATGGACTGACTGACTGACTGACTGACTGAAACACAATGTGAAAATGTGACTGACTGAAACAATATGACAGATGATGGACTGACTGACTGACTGACTGACTGATACACAGAGTGAAAATGTGACTGACTGAAACAATATGACAGATGATGGACTGACTGACTGATATACAGAGTGAAAATGTGACTGACTGAAACAATGTGACAGATGGACTTGGAGTTTGACTGACTGAAACACAATGTGAAAAAGTGACTGACTGAGTGAAGCAATGTGACAGATGGACTGAGACACATGACTGACTGACTGACTGAAAAACAATGTGAAAATGTGACTGACTAAGTGAAACAATGTGACAGATGGATTAACTGACTGACTGATACACAGAATGAAAATGTGACTGACAGAGAAGCAATGTGACAGAAGATGGATTGACTGACAGACACAATGTGAAAATGTAACTGAGTGAAAAAATTTGAAAATGTGACTGACTGAGAAGTAATGTGACAGTGCAGATAGATTGACTGACATTACAGAAGCAGCACCTCTCTACCTATTATTTGATTGTTATTTTTTTCCATTTTGTTTGCTAGGTGTTTAATGTTTGATACATTTTGTTCAAACTTGATTTATTTTACAAAGGTTTTGCACTTTATTTTGTTCAAGTGAAGTTTATATTAAGCCAGGCTAAGGTTAAGGTTTTCACTGTATCCCAAATGTAAGTTTGGTTGGACTGCAGTTTGCAGCACTTTATTGCCAATTCAGGGAATTGTTCGATCAAGAACAACTTTGGCTTTATTTTTGTGTGAAGTTAAGTGAATGTGTGAAGTTTGCACTTTATTCCCAAGGAAATTCACATATGTTTGTTATATTTTCAAATAAAAGCAACATATTTGAAATAAGTTATTTTCTTTTTCTTTTTACCCAGAAATCGAAATCGAAATCGAAAATCGAGATTTCAGAGAAAATAATCGAGATTTTATTTTTTGGCCATATCGAACAACCCTAGTGTCAAGACTGTTTTAATTATTGCTCCTGTTCCGTTTTACGTTTTGTGTGAAGTTAAAAAAAAAGGAAAAAAAAGAAGAAAAAAATCTACACAGAGACCTATGCCCAGGAGAAGGAGGAGTCTGAGTCTGACCTGGGAGAATATGATAATTTTGTATGCACTGTTCTTGATTAGGGTTGGGGGCCCTATTTCAGGCACAAACTAGTGTTGAAGCACCTTTATAATAGCTTAATATCATACAGTCGTTTATTCGGATTGTCAGACCCAGCCAGAGCTGGCTGAGTTCATGAATGTGTTTGTGAATGTGGCACGTGTCTTCTCAGGAGTTCCTCCTTCTGAACTTGGGAGCAGCGGTGCAGTGTACATTGACCACATCATGGACGACACAAGGCTACCAGATGCACCAAGCTTCTGGCTTCTGGGATGCTGTTGATGGACCAATAAGGGGTGCTGTCAGGATTGACAGAATGGCCTTGTGCTAACCTGGAACATGGAGATGTAAGATGCTGTCTCCATTGTGATGCCAGCACAACTAGATGTTTTGAACACAATACTTTAAACTGAATTTAAAAAAGAGAGTTTTCTGAGCAACCAGATTCTTGCCTTCAAGTAACACCAATAGGTATCGTCTAGTGCTATTGTTTTTGTTTGTTTTTTTCATCTGATTTTAAGTTGCCAACTTCAAGGCCATGGCAACGTTCAAATACACCCGGAACCCAACTGGACAAAGAGGCGTCTGGACAATTGGATGGGTTCAGGGTATGAGAACCTTACTCCAACGTCTTACTCCAACTAAAAGGAGGACTTGTAAGTTGTTGTGACAAAACGTGCACACACACGCACGCACGCACGCACGCACGCACGCACGCACGCACGCACGCACACACACACACACACACACACACACAGCCTACGAAGTTCAAATGCAGCTGCTGGTCACCAATTCAGTTGTAGGATCATTTTTTCTTCAAACTGCTTCCCCATACAACAGATACCACACAGTGGAAATATGCTTCAACCCCATGCTAGTGGAGGAGATTCTAAGTCAATTCCAGTCAGTGATTCATCAGTCATCACCATATGGTACCCACGTAATTTTCCCAACCCACTGAAATCTCGCAAGCCAGCATGATAGCGAGAACCATTTCTGATAGATCACACGGGCAAAATCAGGTGGACCGAGACTGGCTTTGGCCTGACTGTGACTGGTGATCATTTGCTTTGAACCATGGAAAATACATCAGACAACTCAACTCTGAGAGAACCAGAGACACGTTTACCCATGCCTCAGGTATGGCAACATGACTGGTGTCATGCACGTGTGCAACACCAGTCATGTTGCCATAGCTTAGTTTTGCTGAACTGGTACCACTGTCTCACTGAGTGGCGCTCCCCTCTTACTCTTTGGTCTCTTGGGCTCAACTTTCTTTGCATGCTTGTCCTGCCTGCCTGACTGGTTTAACCCTATCCAATCGCGTTGTGACTCAAGGCAATGATTGTCTATTCAATGTATACTTCTGACCCTCATTATTGATGCCATGAAAATGTTTTAAGAGAGAGTCGCAGCCCCAGCCTGAAGCCTCAAAAGTATAGTATCTCCCCCTGAACCAGAGAGATGTCTCTTTGCTCTAGTGGTTAAGATGTTGGACTTTCACATCACAGGCGTTACATTGGTGCCGTGACCTGTGGCGAGTGGTTACCGGGGTAGTATACACCGGCTGAGAGGCGTTGGGAAACAAGAGGCGGAGCCGAGTGTTTCCGACCCTCTCAGCCGGCTGGTATTAGATATCCAAATCTATATAGGCTATTTACTGTAGGTGTGTTAGTGGCTGCCTCAACAGGAAGCTCTTCCATTCCATACAAATGCAGGCAGTATGCGATTGGAGGGGCTTCTTCATTAAGACCTTTGTGGGGTATTATTGTGCATTTGGTCCTCTGTATTTATGGTTTATGGTTTCTGGTACAAAAAGGTTTATGGTATCAAAACGGGTTGACTTCTGAATTTGAAAAAGGGTGTATACTTCTATGTATTGTGGCGTACGGGAGGCAAGAGACCAGTCAAAGTTCAAAGGTACAAACCGTTTTATACGGCATTTATTTAGAAAATAAGGAGAACAGCATAAATCAACTTAAAGGTGCTACAAATCATACAGTTCACAGGGTAGGCAACAGTCTCTGGGCTGGGCGGTGCCAGGTGGCACACAAAGGGGAGGAGCACTTGGGGCCGGCTACTCAGATACCTTAGGGATACTCGGATACTCAGGTAGGGCGCCCGGCCTCCAGGCGGGGCGGTAGGAGCTGCACAAGGTAAGTATTCGGATACTTCAAGGCAGGTGAGTACATCAGGTAGGTATCGGCACGTGAGCAGGTAGGGCCGGTGAGTACTTTAGCAAGGCGAGTAATCGAGTACTTTAGCAGGTAGGGCCAGGTAAGTATTCCAACAGGTAAGTAATCAGATACTTTAGCAGGTAGGGCCAGACAGTGCTCAAATAGGCAGGTAATCGGTTACTTTAGCAGGTAAGGCCAGGTAAGTATTCCAACAGGTAAGTAATCAGGTACTTTAGCAGGTGGGGCCAGATAGTGCTCAAACAGGTAGGTAATTGATTACTTTAGCAGATAAGGCCAGGTGAGTACTCAGACAGGTAGCTAATCGAATACTTTAGCAGATACGGCCAGGTAAGTACTTTTACTCAGTTCAGGTATGGGAGCCCAGGCAGGCCGTTGCCTCGTCAGCTCAAAGGTAAGGGGGAGTATTTATACTCAACATAAGTTCTTCCTTTTCAGGGAATTTCAAGGGTCCATTCTCATGCCATCATCATCATCATTATTGTCAAGCAAGCATGCCAGGCCAGGCTCGAGGGTTGGAGCGGGACAGCCCTGCGGCCTGAGAATTAGAGAAACTACCATTACTATTCAAGCTTTTCAACAATTAACAATGACTGGAAGGAATTGTGTGGCCGAAATGTTCT
Source organism: Nannobrachium achirus (assembly GCF_963921795.1). Lineage (NCBI taxonomy): Eukaryota > Metazoa > Chordata > Actinopteri > Myctophiformes > Myctophidae > Nannobrachium > Nannobrachium achirus. The sequence continues at coordinate 86,890,506 of NC_137810.1, forward strand.
TACCGCAGAGTTGTGTTCCCGCTGCACAGGAGGAGGAGAGGAGAGGAGATCTGAAGCCAAGCACCCCAGAGAGCCTACTTATGTGTTTGGGGTAGGGCACTCACAGGTGCCCTCTGATTACACTGATGAGCCAAGCTCATTGGCAAGCACCGCCCTCCAGTGACACTGCTCCAGGGCCGGTGCGGCTTCCTCTGGGTGCCTCTGCCTCCTCTCCACCTCTCCTCTGTACAACACAACTGATAAAAAGAGCGGTTAGGGACTGAGACGCCACACATCCCCCCCCAAGCTTGCCGGTACGACCGGAAGCTTCATTTACATCTTCTTCATACAATCTGGAGAGTGCGTCCGCATGGGCAATCTTGCGTCCCGGACGGTGTTCCACAGTAAAGTGGTAGTCCTGCAATTCCAAGAACCAGCGGGTTACTCTGTCATTCGTGTCTTTATTTCGGGCCATCCACTTCAGGGGGGCATGATCTGTAATTAAGGTGAAAGTGCGCCCCCACAGGTAGTAGCGGAGGTGGTGTATCGCCCACTTCACCGCAAGACATTCTTTTTCCACAACTGCATAATTGCGTTCGTGGGACAGTAATTTCCTGCTTACATATAGTATAGGATGTTCCTCTCCATCGACAACCTGGGCGAGCACGGCTCCCAACCCGGTACCAGAGGCGTCTGTTTGGAGGAGAAAGGGCTTATTAAAGTCAGGGGAAATCAAGACAGGCTCCTCACACAGCGCGCTTTTCAAGCGCTCAAAGGCGGCGTTCGTTTCGTCAGTCCAGGTTAGCCGACGGGGGTGTATCTGCCGCGTCATCTCATACAGCGGACCTGCAATGGTAGCAAAGTTTTGTATGAACTTTTGGTAGTATGCAACGAGGCCGAGGTATGATTTGAGTAGTTTCTGTGTGACAGGTCGGGGCCAATTTTTGATTTTCTCTACTTTGCCTTGCTGTGGCTTGACACAGCCTCGACCAATGGTGTAGCCGAGGTAGTCAGTCTCGTTCAGCCCCATGCGACATTTCTTCGCGTTGGCTGTTAGGCCGGCTCGCCTCAGTGCGCCCAGAACCGCTTCTAGGTGGCACAAGTGGAGTTCCCAGGAGGAGCTGTGGATAATTATGTCATCCAAATAGGCTGCGGCATACTCACGGTGGGGCCGCAGCACCCTGTCCATCAAACGTTGGAACGTGGCGGGTGCGCCGTGAACGCCGAAGGGGAGAACGGTATATTGATACAGGCCTTCGGGAGTGGAAAAAGCCGTTTTGGCCTTGGACCGCTCTGTTAAGGGTACTTGCCAATAACCCTTGGTGAGGTCCAGAGTGCTTACAAAGCGTGCGGGGCCGAGTCGTTCTATCAACTCGTCGACCCGGGGCATGGGATACGCATCAAAGGCTGAGATTTCATTTAGCTTTCTGAAATCATTGCAAAATCTCAGGGAGCCGTCTGGCTTTGGGACTATGACAATGGGGCTGGACCAGGGGCTATGTGACTCTTCGATAACACCAAGTTTTAACATTTTCGTGACTTCCTCTTTTATCGCCACTCTCCGGGCCTCGGGGATGCGATACGGCCGCTGCCTGACTATTTTCCCCGGGGTAGTGTGGATGTCGTGCGTAATGGCACGGGTGCGTCCGGGCAGCTCGGAGAAAATGTCAGTGGATCGGGAAATCAACTCTTTCAGATCCTGCACTTGGGCAGGGGACAGGTCCTCTCCGATTGGAACAGGCGGGGATCCCTGTGGAAAGTCACAAGTTAGTAGGGCGAGGGGAGGTAACAGCTCAGCCTCACGCTCATGCCAGTGTCTCAGAATGTTCACATGGTAAATTTCCTTCCCTTTTCGCCTTCCAGGCTGTTTCACTTTGTAATTCACAGGTCCTACTTTCTCTTCGACCTCGTAGGGGCCATGCCATTTAGCAAGAAATTTACACTCACTTGTGGGGAGGAGCACCAGGACTTTGTCTCCGACCTTGAACTCACGGACCCGAGCACCACGGTTATACGTGCGCTCCTGCGCTCGTTGTGCTTGTTCCATGTGCTCCCGGACTAGTGGCCAGACTCTCCGAGCGCGTTCCTGTAACTTTTCAACATGATCGATTACTGATCGATGGGGGGATGGCTGGCTTTCCCAAGCCTCTTTGGCCACATCCAGCAGACCTCGCGGTCTGCGGCCATACAACAGCTCAAATGGGGAGAAGCCTGTGGAGGCTTGTGGCACCTCGCGTATGGCGGACAGCACATACGGCAGCAACTGGTCCCAGTCCTTTCCATCTGTATCAATTAATTTCTTCATCATATGCTTTAAACTTTTGTTAAAACGTTCCACAAGACCGTCAGTTTGAGCATGATAAACAGAAGTACGTATACGTTTTACTTTTAGCCACCGGTACAGGTTACTTAGGACACTGGACATGAAACAGGTGCCCTGATCTGTCAAAATTTCCTTAGCGATGCCCACTCGGCTGAATAGCATGAGAAGCTCGTGTGCTATGGCTTTAGCCGTCGCAGCACGCAGGGGTATCGCTTCTGGGTAGCGAGTGGCATAGTCTAGTATTACCAAGATATAACGGTGTCCCCGGGCCGACTTGGGGAGTGGGCCCACTATGTCCATGGCTATGCGAGCGAATGGCACGTCAATGATAGGTAGGGGAATGAGGGGATTTCGCTGGAATGACTTCGGGGCTGTGCGCTGACACTCCGGACAGCTTCTACAGAAATCCTCCACAGCCCGTTTAACACCCGGCCAGTAGAAACGTGCAAGTATACGGTCATAGGTTTTAGTGACACCAAGGTGCGCGCCGAGCTGGTGAGTGTGCGCCAGGTATAACACACGGGAGACATAGCTGGCTGGTATTAACAGTTGCTCTATGTGATCGCCCCCTCTAGTGTCCACCACACGATATAACACACCATTAAGTATGGAGAAATACGGAACCGTAAGTTGACTCACCCCCTCACACTTTTTTCCGTTGACGACGACGACCCGCTCACGGGCCATCTTTAGGTTGGGGTCGTTCCACTGCGCTGTGGCGAATTCGCCCCGTCTCGGGGTGGGCTCGTCGCTGGCCTCGGGGAACTCATGAAAGGTGTCTCCGCTTTCCGGTGTCGCGCTCCCCGTGGCTCGGCGGCTGCGCTCCGTGCGTCTCGTCTCGCCACTTCCCGAGGTGGCTCTCGCCTGAGCGCTTCGGCGGCGCTCCATGCGCCTCGTCTCGCTATTGCCCGGGTTGGCGCTCGCCTGAGCGGGGTGGCAGCGCTCCGTGCTCTCAGCTTGTGGCTCACCCCCAGTTTGTTCGTCCTCTTCAGGCGTCCCCGGTCCGTCCGAGGAGGCGTCGGTGCGGGGCTCGTCGATGGGGCGGCTGACTGCCGGGCAGGCGAGCCGGGGCCCGTAGATGGTTTGGCGGCGGCCGCGGCGCCGACCTTGGTTCCGAGCAGGTGGGCGAGGGTTGGGGGGCCAATAGCGGTCGAAGGGCAGACAGTCCGCACCGATGAGGAGGGGCACCGGTAGATTAGGGACAACGCCGGCTTCAATGATGGCGTCGCCGCGGGGGGTCTGTACATTAATCTGCGTTGTAGGGTAGAATTTGAGGTCGCCGTGGACGCAGGTCACGGGGACGGTGGTGCCCGCTGGCTCGCCGGCCAGGTCGGGTCTTACGAGGGTGACAGAGCTGCCGGAGTCCAGCAGAGCCTGGGTGTCGACGCCCCCCACTCGGACCGGGATGTGGGTCTGGCGGCACCGGCCGGTGCCAGTGTGGAGGCAGGGACGGCTGGGCTCCGCGCTCGTCGCCGTGGCCATGGAGGCGTCCTTTCTCGCCTCCGGGCAGGTCCAGGCGAGGTGGTCCGTCCGTCCACAGACGTAGCACCGTCTGGATGGTGGGCTTCGTCCGCTCCGGTCCGGTGGAAGGCTGTGTGGTCGGGGTGCCGAGCGGCCCGGGATGGTGGGCCGTCTACGTTTGCGCCCTGTGCGCTCTTCAGTGGGCGCTCGATTCCAACCACCGGTGGGTCCTTTCATCATCTCTGTGCTTACTTTATGGTTTTCCAACAGAGCTACCAGCTCTTCCACTGAGCTGGGGCTGACGCGGGCAGCATACTGCCGGGCGTCCGGGGGCAGGGCTCGTATGCACCGGTCGATCACCAACCTTTCGATAGCAGGGGGGTCACCGGGGCTGCTGAGCCAACTCTGTGTGATTCGAAACAAGCCCGCCAATTGTTGGCGGGGCAGCTGGCCTGGCATGTACATCCAATTATGAAAACGTTGTGCACGGGCGGGCATACTGTAGCCCTGGGTGGCAAGAATGGCGGCCTTTAACTTGCTGTAATCTCGAGCGTCAACCGCTGACAGTTCTCTGCAGACGTGTTGAGGCCAACGCTCCCGGACTGCGGTGCGCTCGAACAATTCTAAATATGACTCTAAGTCATCTTCGGGGGTTAATTTGGACATAAGTTCAGCGGGTGGACTACCCTGTGCTGTCTCCCTATTCATTTTAGTAATTAGCTCCCGAACTGCAGTTTGGAGTTCGGTTTGACTTTTGAGCAGCGCGGTTAAAGCTTGTGCGTGCTCCATGGCGAGGTTTTGGCGTGAATCGAGCCTACCCGTATTCTCCACCACTTGTGGCGTACGGGAGGCAAGAGACCAGTCAAAGTTCAAAGGTACAAACCGTTTTATACGGCATTTATTTAGAAAACAAGGAGAACAGCATAAATCAACTTAAAGGTGCTACAAATCATACAGTTCACAGGGTAGGCAACAGTCTCTGGGCTGGGCGGTGCCAGGTGGCACACAAAGGGGAGGAGCACTTGGGGCCGGCTACTCAGATACCTTAGGGATACTCGGATACTCAGGTAGGGCGCCCGGCCTCCAGGCGGGCCGGTAGGAGCTGCACAAGGTAAGTACTCGGATACTTCAAGGCAGGTGAGTACATCAGGTAGGTATCGGCACGTGAGCAGGTAGGGCCGGTGAGTACTTTAGCAAGGTGAGTAATCGAGTACTTTAGCAGGTAGGGCCAGGTAAGTATTCCAACAGGTAAGTAATCAGATACTTTAGCAGGTAGGGCCAGACAGTGCTCAAATAGGCAGGTAATCGGTTACTTTAGCAGATAAGGCCAGGTAAGTACTCCAACAGGTAAGTAATCAGGTACTTTAGCAGGTGGGGCCAGATAGTGCTCAAACAGGTAGGTAATCGATTACTTTAGCAGATAAGGCCAGGTGAGTACTCAGACAGGTAGCCAATCGAATACTTTAGCAGATAAGGCCAGGTAAGTACTTTTACTCAGTTCAGGTACGGGAGCCCAGGCAGGCCGTTGCCTCGTCAGCTCAAAGGTAAGGGGGAGTATTTATACTCAACATAAGTTCTTCCTTTTCAGGGAATTTCAAGGGTCCATTCTCATGCCAACATCATCATCATTATTGTCAAGCAAGCATGCCAGGCCAGGCTCGAGGGTTGGAGCGGGACAGCCCTGCAGCCTGAGAATTAGAGAAACTACCATTACTATTCAAGCTTTTCAACAATTAACAATGACTGGAAGGAATTGTGTGGCCGAAAGGTTCTTACCGCAGAGTTGTGTTCCCGCTGCACAGGAGGAGGAGAGGAGAGGAGATCTGAAGCCAAGCACCCCAGAGAGCCTACTTATGTGTTTGGGGTAGGGCACTCACAGGTGCCCTCTGATTACACTGATGAGCCAAGCTCATTGGCAAGCACCGCCCTCCAGTGACACTGCTCCAGGGCCGGTGCGGCTTCCTCTGGGTGCCTCTGCCTCCTCTCCACCTCTCCTCTGTACAACACAACTGATAAAAAGAGCGGTTAGGGACTGAGACGCCACAATATATATATATATATAGTAATGACATGTAAACAAAACAACATGATTGGATAGACCAGGCTTCCTTTCTGTCTCCCTATTATAAGGATACTCTAATAGCTGAACCTGTGGGAAACAACAATGGCACGGGGGCAGTTGATAAAATGACAACATTAATGACACTTGATAACTTCTGTGTTTCATTGGCACCTTATATTGTTGATCTCAACAACTGACACTGTTTTCTGACAAGTTAAACATAGTGTTTAATATAGCCTATTGATATCTTTGTCATATATAGATAATGTTGTTGCCACTTTTGTAGAAGGAGTTTTGTAGAAGGATGCATAGAACATGTCTGGGGGGAAGAGGTAGGGGTGGAGCACAGTTTGTTAGATTGTGATTGGTGGAGAGATGGTTCTATTGTTGTCTTTGGCCAATCATTCAGAGCAGTCAGTGTTTTCACCCCAGACTCTCTAGTATAAGAAGAGTTGGTCTGTGTCATTTCTCTACAAGTCTTCCAGGATATCAACCATTTCTGATCAGATCTGACTGTGGAATCCAGACTTCAGGATAAGATGAACTATGTCAAACTCAACTCTGCTGAACAGGAGGAAAAGAAAGACTGTGGTATGTTACTTACTCTACCTCCATTTACCCTGGTTAAAACCCCTTCGTTTTCCTCAATGTTCTTTTTATTCTCAATATGCCATTTGTTTCATTGTAATTCAACCTTTAACTCTGTTGTAGATTAGATAGATTTTCATGAACAAGGGTCCTCTCTAATGATACAATAGCACAATAGTTGTCTATTCAGTCTGTGTGGAGGGATTCAGAGGGATGTGGGTATTTCAGAAACATGCCCACTAGTGACATCATCGGTAGGGAATTCAAGCTAATAAAAACGGCAGGCTTTCTATTTATGAAAAGTTAACATGCTATACGGATGGATGAATGACATGGATGCAAACCATTTTTCTTACCTGCAGTGATAGTTTTGCCATTTTATTGTCTGGACCAATTATATTAAGAAGAGGAAGAGGTTTAAAAATGGCGAACTTGTCCTATAACAACTTTTTTTTTTTTTTTTTTTGATCCAGTGTTGCATCATCAATCTGGCCTCCCTGTCCTACCAGAGGTGGATGTAAAACGAAGGTTGGCTAAGCAACAACAACAACACAGCTGTGATCAGTGTGGAAAACACTTCCCTAGCATCTCCAAACTTAAAACATACCAAAGAGTTCACACTGGAGAGAAACAATATGGCTGTGATCAGTGTGGACAACACTTCTCTAAAATGTCCAACCTTAAAAAGCACCATAGAATTCACACTGGAGAGAAACCCTATGGGTGTGATCAGTGTGGACAACACTTCTCTCAAATGTCCAGCCTTAAAACCCACCAGAGAATCCACACAGGAGAGAAACCGTTTGGGTGTGATCATTGTGGACATTCATTCTCAGAATTGTCGACTTTTAAACACCACCAGAGAATTCACACAGGAGAGAAACCCTATGGATGTGATCAGTGTGCACACCACTTCTCTACTTTGTTCAGCCTTAAAACCCACCAGAGAATTCACACAGGAGAGAAACCATATGGATGTGATCAGTGTGCACAACACTTCTCTCAAATGTCCCACCTTAGATGCCACCAGCGAATTCACACTGGAGAGAAACCCTATGGATGTGATCAGTGTGGACTACACTTCTCTACTTTGTTCGGCCTTAAAACCCACCAGAGAATTCACACAGGAGAGAAACCCTATGGATGTGATCAGTGTGCACAACACTTCTCTCAAATGTCCCACCTTAAAAGCCACCAGAGAATTCACACTGGAGAGAAACCACATGGATGTGATCACTGTGGACAACATTTCTCTCAAATGTCCAGCCTTAAAAAACACCAGAGAATTCACACGGGAGAGAAACCCTATGGATGTGATCAGTGTGGACAACACTTCTCTGAAATGTCCAGCCTTAAAAAACACCAGAGAATTCACACGGGAGAGAAACCCTATGGATGTGATCAGTGTGGACAACACTTCTCTCAAATGTCCAGCCTTAAAAGCCACCAGAGAATTCACACTGGAGAGAAACCATATGGATGTGATCATTGTGGAAAACACTTCTCTCAAACATCCACCCTTAAAAAGCACCAGATAATTCACACTGGGGAGAAACCCACTTAACTTAATTACTTTATAATGAACTAGAATGTTCCCGCAGAAACTGTGTGGGCTCTCTGAAAACATGCACAAAGTATAGTGCTATAGAAAATGTACAAATCCTTCATTCCATGGACTTAGTTCAAGTCAGTAATATAAATGGTAAAATATAATCCATTTCCCAGTGTATTCCTCGCTGTTTGTGTTAAAAAAACATATAGGAAACATGCAGAATGATAGCAGCAACCTATAAATAACATTATTGTGTGTGTATTCCTTTATTGTTTTGTTAAATGTCAATGATGGTTAACTTGGTACAGATTGTGCAGTCACAAATAAAGACAACATTCGAAGTCAATTGGTGTTTTTTGAGCTTTTGTGTATGTTTTTGGATCCTTTGATTATAGGAGTATGGAGCTTTTGTTTATAGGAGTTTCACCCAAGGCATCAATTAAAGTGCTAAAGTAACCACACTTAATTGCCACAGAGGTTTGTCTGAAGAGAAACATCAGCGCATCCAAATAATCAAGTGTAGCATGATATCCATTAACACATCTTGATTAGAATAAAAAGGAAACAGTGAACACAGGATATCTCTACTGTTGTGTTGACTGGAATCCCGGCAGCGTTGATCAGAATTAATTCAGTCTGTAGTGTGTGGTTAACTGGAGCTCATTGGGTATGCTCATTTTTAAACATTCCAATGAAAATGACATGCAGTGATGCAGTTCTATCACGAACGCAACAAGCAGTTCTAGATTCTAACATGTTGGATAATCTGTCCAATATAGCCTACTGTGTGTCTTTGTTTGCACGTGTCCTTCACCACACCAGGTTGTATTGTTCTGAAGGAATTCAGAGCAGTCATGTACAAATTAAGTTTGTATAGGAACTTAAATGGCATTGAATGTTTCTCAATGGCTCTGCTTGAATAACAACATGAAGATAGATGTTATGTAAATGTCAGAACAATATGTAGAACGAATAGCAGGAATCATTACAAAGTCAAAGATAGTTTGCAAAGTAGCCCCCCATTACTTTTGTATAGTTTTCTAAGTGGTACATTATAATTGTACATCTTGACCTGTAGTCAAGTTAGCCTAGCTAAATCGCTTTAAATGATAAAATGTTTACAAAACAAAGGCTTCCGTAGATTAGACTTTCACTGTTAGATTTGACAAGGACATTCTTCTTAGTGTGTGGTTAGGAGCTCTGTGGGTATGCTCATTTTTACACCATCCATTTCAAATGGATGGTGGAAATAAAATATAAAAAACATAATAGATAAAATATAAGAACATAGTAAGAAAGACATAAGATACATCAAATATGAATAGGAATACATAGGCATAACCATTTAACAACCAGCAAGGTTAAAAAACAAACAATGCGTAGCCATCATACAAATTGGAAGGCAATGACAAGCCTTATAATATCCTGTTGGATACACAAACATGTCAATAGTTACTGCACTATGGCTTTGTAACTTAGAATATGCGTTTCATTACGTCACCTGTGACATAATGTGAATGGAATCCAGGCAGTGTTGGTCAAAATTAATTCAGTTTGTAGTGTGTGGTTAATAGGAGCTCCTTGGGTGTGCTCATTTTTAAACATTCCAATGAAAATGACATGCAGTTATGCAGGCTTATCACATATGTGTCTTTTTTTGCATGTGTCCTTCACCACACCAGTTGTTAGATTAGACCTGGACATGGTGTCCTCTCCACCACACAAAGGTTAATCATGAGAACATATACATCCCTTCTTAGTAAGTGATAGGAGCTCTGTGGGTATGCTCATTTCACACATTCCATTTAAAATGACATGCTCTGATGTAGGCATATCACATATTCTGAACACAACAAGCAGTAGTTCTAATACATTGGATAATGTGTCTCTGGCCAAGAGCCTGGTCATTAAAACATCTCCATGAACTGTTTAGTAACAGCTGTGATGTTCTACAATGACACACTATGAGCCCAATCATGTGTTCTGAAGGAATTAGAGTAAACATGTACGAATTAAGTTTCTATAGGAACTTGAATGTGTCTTAATGGCTCTGCTTATAGATGGAGATGAGACTCTCTTTCATGTAAATGACAGAACAGATGCAGAATGAATAGCAGGGACCTTTAGAAAGTCAATGATGTGTGAAGTGGTCCCCCATTATTTGTGTATAGATTTCCAAGTCCAATCAAGTGCTTTTCCATGTATCATACATACATACATTACAGTCAATTTAAAGAAGCTAGCCTAGTTATGTCACTTTTAGTAATACAATGGTTACAACAAGAGGCTTTGGTAGATTAGACTTTCATTAAGGGTTAACACTGAGACCACCCCTTCTTCTTTATAGGATTAGAGATTCCTGCTTTGAGCCTGACAGTGTCTTTTCTTTTGGATTTCTACTGAATCCTGCTTTAATATTGTTGCATTGAAATGTGCTTCCATGTAACTCAGGTTGTTGAACCCTGTTGATACTACATTATATTCACGTCATTGATTGCATTTGTCCCATAGTTTATTTACATGCATATATTCAAAGATAGGGACATTACCTTTTGACATTACCTTTTGAGCTCTTGCTGGTCAATACAGTGGAATGACCATGTGCCAAATAACCCTTAAGTTCTGTTCGGGTCATTTTGACCCGTTTTACATTTTCATTTGAAAAAAAAGGTAGAAGTTTAAATTTTTTCCACCTGAAACTCACTGGCCTTAAAGATTCTTCTGAGATGAACGTGCAAAAAAAATATTTTTGCACTACACCCATGCTACACCCCCCTCATATTTTTTGAACCTTAAGTGCTGTTCGGGTCATTTTGACCCGGAAGCACATAATTATGCACAGAAATACACAGTATTGTGCCAAAACACAGACACACAGCCTTCTAACACCCCCCTTCCGAAGCCCCCCTGTCTGATTTTATTTTTTTCCTATAAGCATGAGCAATATTGCCCAGTATTAAATAAAGTAGTTTTTTTACATGAATTCCAGCTAAATCAGTAAAAACGCCTAGCTCGTTCAGTGTTTAATGTGATATAGCAAAGCAGAAATGCAAACATTTACCATATATATCATATGAATTGTTTGGTATTGAGTCAAAGTCAATGTATCATGATGATTTGTTAAGTTAAAATTTATATTAGTGTTTTTTTTAAACCAAATATCCCCCGGGTCAAAATGACCCGAACAGAACGAAGGTGTAGTGAATCTGAACAGAACTTAAGGGATAAAATGCATATCTTCAATTATCGATGGAGTCCACAGATGTTATATATAAATATATATATATATATATGTATATATATATACTTATTTGATATGACAAAACAAAACATATTAGATAGAGCAGGCTTCCTTTCTGTCTCCCTCCCTATTATAGGGATACTCTAATAGCTGGACCTGTGGGAAACATTACAACAATGGCAAGGGGGCAGTTGATAAAATGACAACATTAATGACACTTGATAACTTATTTGTTTCATTGGCATCTCATATTGTTGATTTTAACTGACACTGATTTCTGACAAATTAAACATAGTCTTTAATATAGCCTATTGATATCTGTGTCATATATAGATAATGTTGTTGTTTTGTAGAAGGTTGCATAGAGCATGTCTGGGGGGAGGAGGGAGGGGTGGAGCACAGTATGTTAGATTGTGATTGGTGAAGAGATGGTTCTATTGTTGTTTTTGGCCAATCATTCAGAGCAGTCAGTGTTTTCACCCCAGACTCTCTAGTATAAGAAGAATTGGTCTGTGTCATTTCTCCACAAGTCTTCCAGGATATCAACCATTTCTGATCAGATCTGACTGTGGACTCCAGACATCAGGATAAGATGAACTCTGTCAAACTCAACTCTGCTGAACAGGAGGAAAACAAAGACCTTGGTATGTTGCTTACTCTACCTCCATTTACCCTCTTGGGTTTCCTCAATATGTTTTACTCTCAATATGCCATTTGTTTCATTGTCATTCAACCTTTAACTCTGTTGTAGATTAGATAGATTTTCATAAACATGGTCCTCACTAATGATAAAATAGCACAATAGTTGTCTATTCAGTCTGTGTGGAGGGATTCCTCGATTCAGAGGGATGTGGTCATTTCAGAAACATGCCTACTAATGACATCATCGATAGGGAATCCAATAATAATAGAAACTGCAGGCTTTCTATTTATGAAAATATAACATGCTATACGGATGGATGAATGACATGCAAACCATTTTTCTTACCTGACCGTGATATATTTTTGCCATTTTATTGTGAACTTTTGTCTGGAAAAATTATATCAAGATAGGTTTAAAGGTGGTGAACTTGTCCTTTAACACATTTTCTTTGTTTCCAATCCAGTGTTGCATCATCAGCCTGGCCTCCCTGTCCTACCAGAGGTGAATGTAAAAAGAAGGTTGGTTAAGCAAAAACAACACAGCTGTGATCAGTGTGGAAAACACTTCATTAGCATCTCCAAACTTAAAACACACCAGAGAATCCACACTGGAGAGAAACCCTATGGATGTGATCAGTGTGGACAAACCTTCTCTCAAATACCACACCTTAAAACCCATCAGAGAATTCACACAGGGGAGAAACCCCATGAATGTGATCAGTGTGGACAATACTTCTCTCAGATGTCAAACCTTAAAAGCCACCAGAGAATTCACACGGGAGAGAAACCCTATGGATGTGATCAGTGTGGACAACACTTCTCTGAAATGTCCAACCTTAAAAAACACCAGAGAATTCACACTGGAGAGAAACCCTATGGATGTGATCAGTGTGTACAAACCTTCTCTCAAATACCACACCTTAAAACCCATCAGATAATTCACACAGGGGAGAAACCATATGGATGTGATCAGTGTGGACAACACTTCTCTCAGATGTCCCACCTTAAAAAGCACCAGAGAATTCACACTTTATAATGAACTAGAAAATACATTCCTGCAGAAATCGCGTGGGCTCTAAGTATATTATGTCCTGCTTGTAGAACATACACACATCCTTCCTTCGATCGACGTTTTATTCGGTTCAAGCCCAAGCAGTAATATAAATGGTAAAACAGAATCCATTTCCCAGTGTATTCCACGCTTTTCGTGTTTAAAACAAAGAGGAAAAGTACAAACCATAACATTGTAACGGTGTAAAGCTGAACAGCCTGTGTTAGAGCAAATTAATGCATGTATTATCATTTAGTATAAGTCTCATTGCATCTACCTTTGTTATGTTTTTTTATTATACTTCATACATCCAGCCATATGACAGAAGGACATGCAACATGATAACAGCAGCCTTTAGAGAACATTATTGTGTGTATTCCTTTATTGCTTTGTTAAATGTAAATGATGGTTGGTAAAGATTGTGCAGTCACAAATAAAGACAACATTCAAAGTCAATAGGTGTTTTTGGAGCTTTTGATTATAAAGAGAGGAGATATACCAACCAGGCCTGTGGCCTTGGCTTAGTGCAATTTATCTCTGTGAGCATCTTAGAGACCGCTCCCACCTCAACATTCTGCAGTGAGAATGAATCTGAACTCACTCCTTGCTTCTCATAAAATTCCCTGACCCTGTTTATGTCAAATATCCTAGGTGTGGCCGGCAATTTGGAGACCAGATCTGCTGCTACATTTGTGGAGTAATTATTAAATTGATTAGCCACCAATTTGTTATCATACTCCATCTCTTCATGCTGCCTTTGGTTTTTATTTTATCTCCTTCGCCAAGTTCTTTTAGGGTCTTCCACGGCTTCTGCGTATTACCTTTATTTTCCATGATCTGGAAAGCACTACTATCATATGTCCAGCCTTAAAAGCCACCAGAAAATACACACTGGAGACATGGACAAGGTATATTATGTGCTGTAGAACATGTACACATCCTTCCTTCCATGGACTTTTTATTCAGTTCAAGCCCAAGCAGTAATATAAATGGTAAAACAGAATCAATTTCCCAGTGTATTCCACGATGTTCGTGTTTAAAACAAAGAGGAAAAGTACAAACCATAACATTGGTGTAAAGCTGAACAGCTTGTTTTGAGCAAATGAATGCATTTATTATCATTTCCTATATGTCCCATTGCATCTACCTTTATTATGTTTTATTTTATTATGCTTCATACATCCAACCATATGAGAGAAGGACGTGCAAAATGATAGCAGCAACCTTTAGAGAACATTATTGTGTGTGTATTCCTTTATTGCTTTGTTAAATGATGGTTGGTAAAGAGTGCAGTCACAAATAAAGACAACATTCAAAGTCAATATAGGCATATTTGGAGTTTTTGTTTATGTTTTTGGAGCTTTTGATTATAGGAGTTTTGCGTGTGTGTGTGGTAATATCAGTCAACCACATGATATACAAATTGGAAGGCAATGACACGCCTTATAATATCCTTTTGGATACACAAACATGTCAGTGTGCCCAAAAACATAGTTACTGCACTTTGGCTTTGTAACGCAGAATATGTGTGTCATTACACCACCTGTGACATAATATGAATGGAATCCAGGCAGCGTTGGTCAGAATTAATTCAGTCTGTAGTGTGTGGTTATTTGGAGCTCTGTGGGTATGCTCATTTTTAAACATTCCAATGAAAATGACATGCAGTTATGCAGGCTTATCACATATTCTGAACACAACAAGCAGTTCTACATACTAACACGTTTGATAATCTGTCCAATATTAGCCTACCACATCAGTTGTTAGATTTGACAAGGAGGTGGTGTCCTCTCCACCACACAAGGGTTAATAATGAGAACATATACATCCCTTCTTAGTAAGTGGTTAATAGGAGCTCTGTGGGTATGCTCATTTCACACATTCCATTTAAAATGACATGCTCTGATGTAGGCATATCACATATTCTGAACACAACAAGCAGTAGTTCTAATACATTGGATAATGTGTCCAATATATCCGTTCTAAATTCTAACAAAGCACACCCAACATAACCACGTTCATAAACGGTGCACAGAGAACACATGCTATGTATACTGTTGCGTTGACTCGGATCCCAGCAGTGTTGATCAGAATTAATTCAGTCTGTAGTTAATAGTAGCTCAGTGGGTATGTCGATTATTTGTTTACACTTTCCATTTATACCAACATGCTGTGATGTAGAAATATCAAATATTGAGAACAAAACTTTTAGTGATACAATGTTTGCAAAACAAATGCTTCTGTAGATTAGAATTTCACTGTTAGATTTGACCTGGATATGGTAAATGCATGTAATGTATTCTCACATCTAAATATCCGAGTGGTTGTTTAGGCTAAAACTTGTTTCTACCACTTTTTCGAGTCACGTGTTCAAATACTGGATTCTGATTGGCTAAATTCCGGAGGTTATGAGAGGACCACTGCCGCAAAGTTGTGTGTCCGAGATCAATGCGCCTCAGTGTACATCCGGGGACTTTCCCCCAACCAACAAATGAAGGTCGCAGCGGTCCTATGTTTACTAACGTGCATACTATCGCCGCCGATTTATTTGGATCCAATGCAATACGCCAACTTTAAAGCCCCTTTTCTCTGAACCTATGCCTTTCTGGAAGCGAACAGCCTCTATTTACGGCCGGAACGGTCCTTCTAACTGACGTTAGCTTAGCTGTATGCTAGACATCTTTCTCTGCATGGAGTTGGCGTCATCTGGTGGTGAGTAGAAGATGTTGTTTGTGGAACTATTTGCTGTCGTCGCGGAAGTTTTATAGGCAATAATGATTGTAACTTAAGATCCTTGCAAGTTACAACTATGTGTTTTCTTTCATGTATACGGGAAAAAGTGGTAGAAAAGCTATTTACCACTCGGGGTCGGACATTATGCTCTCATAATGTCCTGAGTGCGGGTGTTATCGGACTCGGCTGCGCCTCGTCCGATAACACCCGCACTCAGGACATTATGAGAGCATAATGTCCTCTCACTCGGGGTAAATTGCTTACTTCTACCACTTTTTCGAGTCACGTGTTCAAATACTGGATTCTGATTGGCTAAATTCCGGAGGTTATGAGAGGACCACTGCCGCAAAGTTGTGTGTCCGAGATCAATGCGCCTCAGTGTACATCCGGGGACTTTCCCCCAACCAACAAATGAAGGTCGCAGCGGTCCTATGTTTACTAACGTGCATACTATCGCCGCCGATTTATTTGGATCCAATGCAATACGCCAACTTTAAAGCCCCTTTTCTCTGAACCTATGCCTTTCTGGAAGCGAACAGCCTCTATTTACGGCCGGAACGGTCCTTCTAACTGACGTTAGCTTAGCTGTATGCTAGACATCTTTCTCTGCATGGAGTTGGCGTCATCTGGTGGTGAGTAGAAGATGTTGTTTGTGGAACTATTTGCTGTCGTCGCGGAAGTTTTATAGGCAATAATGATTGTAACTTAAGATCCTTGCAAGTTACAACTATGTGTTTTCTTTCATGTATACGGGAAAAAGTGGTAGAAAAGCTATTTACCACTCGGGGTCGGACATTATGCTCTCATAATGTCCTGAGTGCGGGTGAGTCCTGAGTGGTGAACACCCGCACTCAGGACATTATGAGAGCATAATGTCCTCTCACTCGGGGTAAATTGCTTACATAACAAGCAGTTCTACATTCTAGCACATTGGGTAATGTGTCCATTATAGCCTAATGTTTGTCTTGTTTTTTGCTCTGGCCAAGAGCCTGGTCATTAAAACATCTCCATGAACTGTTTAGTAACAGCTGTGATGTTCTACAATGACACACTATGAGCCCAATCATGTGCTCTGAAGGAATTAGAGTAAACATGTACAAATTAAGTTTCTATAGGAACTTGAATGTGTCTTAATGGCTCTGCTTATAGATGGAGATGAGACTCTCTTTCATGTAAATGACAGAACAGATGCAGAATGAATAGCAGGGACCTTTAGAAAGTCAATGATGTGTGAAGTGGTCCCCCATTATTTGTGTATAGATTTCCAAGTCCAATCAAGTGCTTTTCCATGTATCATACATACATACATTACAGTCAATTTAAAGAAGCTAGCCTAGTTATGTCACTTTTAGTAATACAATGGTTACAACAAGAGGCTTTGGTAGATTAGACTTTCATTAAGGGTTAACACTGAGACCACCCCTTCTTCTTTATAGGATTAGAGATTCCTGCTTTGAGCCTGACAGTGTCTTTTCTTTTGGATTTCTACTGACTCCTGCTTTAATATTGTTGCATTGATATGTGCTTCCATGTAACTCAGGTTGTTGAACCCTGTTGATACTACATTATATTCACGTCATTTATTGCATTTGTCCCATAGTTTATTTACATGCATATATTCAAAGATAGGGACATGTTAGAGATAGGTTAATGTATTGGTATTTTCTGTCATATGAGAGATTGATGATGCTGTTAGAATGTGATTGGTTAGTGGTCTCCCATTACCTTTTGAGCTCTTGCTGGTCAATACAGTGGAATGACCATGTGCCAAATAAAATGCATATCTTCAATTATCGATGGAGTCCACAGATGTTATATATATATATATACTTATTTGATATGACAAAACAAAACATATGAGATAGAGGAGGCTTCCTTTCTGTCTCCCTCCCTATTATAGGGATACTCTAATAGCTGGACCTGTGGGAAACATTACAACAATGGCAAGGGGGCAGTTGATAAAATGACAACATTAATGACACTTGATAACTTATTTGTTTCATTGGCATCTCATATTGTTGATTTTAACTGACACTGATTTCTGACACATTAACCCTTAAGTGCTGTTCGGGTCATTTTGACCCGTTTTACATTTTCATTTGGAAAAAAAAGGTAGAAGTTAAAAATGTTTCCTCCTGAAACTCACTGGCCTTAAAGATTCTTCTGAGATGAACATGTAAAAAAAATATTTTTGCACTACACCCATGCTACACCCCCCTCATATTTTTTGAACCTTAAGTGCTGTTCGGGTCATTTTGACCCGGAAGCACAGAAATACACAGTATTATGCCAAAACACAGACACACAGTCACCCCCACTTCTAACACCCCCCTTCCGAAGCCCCATTCCGAACCCTCCCCCCCTTCCTATAAGCATGAGCAATATTGCCCAGTATTAAATGAAGTATTTTTTTTTACATGGATTTCAGCTAAATCAGTAAAAACGCCTAGCTCTTTCAGTGTTTAATGTGATATAGCAAAGCAGAAATGCAAACATTTACCAAATATATCATATGAATTGTTTGGTATTGAGTCAAAGTCAATGTATCATGATGATTTGTTAAGTTAAAATTTATATTAGTGTTGTTTTTTTTAAACCAAATATCCACCGGGTCAAAATGACCCGAACAGAACGAAGGTGTAGTGAATCTGAACAGAACTTAAGGGTTAAACATAGTCTTTAATATAGCCTATTGATATCTGTGTCATATATAGATAATGTTGTTGTTTTGTAGAAGGTTGCATAGAGCATGTCTGGGGGGAGGAGGGAGGGGTGGAGCACAGTATGTTAGATTGTGATTGGTGAAGAGATGGTTCTATTGTTGTTTTTGGCCAATCATTCAGAGCAGTCACTGTTTTCACCCCAGACTCTCTAGTATAAGAAGAATTGGTCTGTGTCATTTCTCCACAAGTCTTCCAGGATATCAACCATTTCTGATCAGATCTGACTGTGGACTCCAGACATCAGGATAAGATGAACTCTGTCAAACTCAACTCTGCTGAACAGGAGGAAAACAAAGACCTTGGTAGGCCTATGTTGCTTACTCTACCTCCATTTACCCTCTTGGGTTTCCTCAATATTGTTTTACTCTCAATATGCCATTTGTTTCATTGTCATTCAACCTTTAACTCTGTTGTAGATTAGATAGATTTTCATAAACATGGTCCTCACTAATGATAAAATAGCACAATAGTTGTCTATTCAGTCTGTGTGGAGGGATTCCTCGATTCAGAGGGATGTGGTCATTTCAGAAACATGCCTACTAATGACATCATCGATAGGGAATCCAATAATAATAGAAACTGCAGGCTTTCTATTTATGAAAAGATAACATGCTATACGGATGGATGAATGACATGCAAACCATTTTTCTTACCTGACCGTGATATATTTTTGCCATTTTATTGTGAACTTTTGTCTGGAAAAATTATATTAAGATAGGTTTAAAGGTGGCGAACTTGTCCTTTAACACATTTTCTTTCTATCCAATCCAGTGTTGCATCATCAGCCTGGCCTCCCTGTCCTACCAGAGGTGAATGTAAAAAGAAGGTTGGCTAAGCAAAAACAACACAGCTGTGATCCGTGTGGAAAACACTTCCCTAGCATCTCCAAACTTAAATCACACCAGAGAATTCACACAGGAGAGAAACAATATGGCTGTGATCAGTGTGGAAAATATTTCTCTCAAATGTCCAGCCTTAAAAAGCACCAGAGAATTCACACAGGAGAGACACCCTATGGATGTGATCATTGTGGACAACACTTCTCTGAAATGTCCAGCCTTAAAACCCACCAGAGAATTCACACAGGAGAGACACCCTATGGATGTGATCATTGTGGACAACACTTCTCTGATATGTCCAACCTTAAAGGCCACCGGAAAATTCACACAGGGGAGAAAACCCACGGATGTGATCAGTGTGGACAACACTTCTCTCAAATGTCCAGCCTTAAACAACACCAGAGAATTCACACTGGAGAGAAACCGTATGGATGTGATCAGTGTGGACAACACTTCTCTAAAATGTCCAACCTTAAAACACATAAGAAAATTCACACTGGAGAGAAACCTTATGGATGTGATCAGTGTGGACAACGCTTTTCTCTAATGCACCACCTTAGAGGCCACCAGCGAATTCACACTGGAGAGAAACCCTATGGATGTGATCAGTGTGGACAACACTTCTCTACTTTGTTCGGCCTTAAAACCCACCAGAGAATTCACACTGGAGAGAACCCCTATGGATGTGATCAGTGTGGACAACACTTCTCTCAAATGTCCAGCCTTAAAAGGCACCAGATAATTCACACAGGAGAGAAACCATATGGATGTGATCATTGTGGACAACACTTCTCTTATGTGCTGTAGAAAATGTACACATTCTTCATTTGATGGACTTTTTATTCAGTTCAAGCCCAAGCAGTAATATAAATGGTAAAACAGAATGCATTTCCCAGTGTATTTCGTGCTGTTCGTGTTTAGAGGAAAAGTACAAACCATAACATTGTAACTGTCTAAAGCTGAACAGCTTGTGTTGTGTCTAACAAATGCAAATATTATCATTTAGTATACAGTATGTCCCATTGCATCTACCGTTATTACGTTTTTTTATTGTGCTTCATACATCCAACCATATGACAGAAGGACATGCAAAATGATAGCAGAAACCTTTAGAGAATATATTGTGTGTGTATTCCTTTATTGCTTTGTTAAATGTAAATGATGGTTGGTAAAGATTGTGCAGTCACAAATAAAGACAACATTCAAAGTCAATATGCATATTTGGAGTTTTTTTTAATGTTTTTGGATCTTTTGATTATAGGAGTTTTGCGTGTGTGTGTGGTAATATCAGTCAACCACATGAAATACAAATTGGAAGGCAATGACAAGCCTTATAATATCCTTTGGGATACACAAACATGTCAGTGTGCCCAAAAACATAGTTACTGCACTTTGGCTTTGTAACGCAGAATATGCGTTTCATTACGTAACCTGTGACATAATATGAATGGAATCCAGGCAGCGTTGGTCAGAATTAATTCAGTCTGTAGTGTGTGGTTATTTGGAGCTCTGTGGGTATGCTAATTTTTAAACATTCCAATGAAAATGACATGCATTGATGCAGGCTTATCACATATTCTGAACACAACAAGCAGTTCTACATTCTAACACGTTTGATAATCTGTCCAATATTAGCCTACTGTGTGTATTTTTTTGCACGTGTCCTTCACCACACGAGTTGTTAGATTAGACCTGGACATGGTGTCCTCTCCACCACACAAGGGTTAATAATGAGAACATATACACCCCTTCTTAGTAAGTGGTTAATAGGAGCTCTTTGGGTATGCTCATTCCACACATTCCATTTAAAATGACATGCTCTGATGTAGGCATATCACATATTCTGAACACAACACGCAGTAGTTCTAATACATTGGATAATGTGTCTAATATATCCATTCTACATTCTAACAAAGCACACCCAACATAACCAAGTTCATAAACGGTGCACAGAGAACACATGCTATGTATAATGTAGCGTTGACTGGGATCCCAGCAGTGTTGATCAGAATTAATTCAGTCTGAGTGTATGTCGATTATTTGTTTACACTTTCCATTTATACCAACATGCTGTGATGTAGGCATATCAAATATTGAGAACACAACTTTTAGTGATACAATGTTTGCAAAACAAATACTTCTGTAGATTAGAATTTCACTGTTAGATTTGACCTGGATATGGTAATGTATGTATTGTATTCTCAAATCTAAATATCTGAGTGGTTGTTTAGGCTAAAACTTGTATAACAAGCAGTTCTACATTCTAGCACATTGGGTAATGTGTCCATTATAGCCAAATGTTTGTCTTGTCTTTTGCTCTGGCCAAGAGCCTGGACATTAAAACATCTACATGAACTGTTTAGTAACAGCTGTGATGTTCTACAGTGACACACTATGAGCCCAATCATGTGTTCTGAAGGAATTAGAGTAAACATGTACGAATTAAGTTTCTATAGGAACTTGAATGTGTCTTAATGGCTCTGCTTGAATAACTAGATGGAGATGAGACTCTCTTTCATGTAAATGACAGAACAGATGCAGAATGAATAGCAGGGACCTTTAGAAAGTCAATGATGTGTGAAGTGGTCCCCCATTATTTGTGTATAGATTTCCAAGTCCAATCAAGTGCTTTTCCATGTATCATACATACATACATTACAGTCAATTTAAAGAAGCTAGCCTAGTTATGTCACTTTTAGTAATACAATGGTTACAACAAGAGGCTTTGGTAGATTAGACTTTCATTAAGGGTTAACACTGAGACCACCCCTTCTTCTTTATAGGATTAGAGATTCCTGCTTTGAGCCTGACAGTGTCTTTTCTTTTGGATTTCTACTGACTCCTGCTTTAATATTGTTGCATTGATATGTGCTTCCATGTAACTCAGGTTGTTGAACCCTGTTGATACTACATTATATTCACGTCATTTATTGCATTTGTCCCATAGTTTATTTACATGCATATATTCAAAGATAGGGACATGTTAGAGATAGGTTAATGTATTGGTATTTTCTGTCATATGAGAGATTGATGATGCTGTTAGAATGTGATTGGTTAGTGGTCTCCCATTACCTTTTGAGCTCTTGCTGGTCAATACAGTGGAATGACCATGTGCCAAATAAAATGCATATCTTCAATTATCGATGGAGTCCACAGATGTTATATATATATATATACTTATTTGATATGACAAAACAAAACATATGAGATAGAGGAGGCTTCCTTTCTGTCTCCCTCCCTATTATAGGGATACTCTAATAGCTGGACCTGTGGGAAACATTACAACAATGGCAAGGGGGCAGTTGATAAAATGACAACATTAATGACACTTGATAACTTATTTGTTTCATTGGCATCTCATATTGTTGATTTTAACTGACACTGATTTCTGACACATTAACCCTTAAGTGCTGTTCGGGTCATTTTGACCCGTTTTACATTTTCATTTGGAAAAAAAAGGTAGAAGTTAAAAATGTTTCCTCCTGAAACTCACTGGCCTTAAAGATTCTTCTGAGATGAACATGTAAAAAAAATATTTTTGCACTACACCCATGCTACACCCCCCTCATATTTTTTGAACCTTAAGTGCTGTTCGGGTCATTTTGACCCGGAAGCACAGAAATACACAGTATTATGCCAAAACACAGACACACAGTCACCCCCACTTCTAACACCCCCCTTCCGAAGCCCCATTCCGAACCCTCCCCCCCTTCCTATAAGCATGAGCAATATTGCCCAGTATTAAATGAAGTATTTTTTTTTACATGGATTTCAGCTAAATCAGTAAAAACGCCTAGCTCTTTCAGTGTTTAATGTGATATAGCAAAGCAGAAATGCAAACATTTACCAAATATATCATATGAATTGTTTGGTATTGAGTCAAAGTCAATGTATCATGATGATTTGTTAAGTTAAAATTTATATTAGTGTTGTTTTTTTTAAACCAAATATCCACCGGGTCAAAATGACCCGAACAGAACGAAGGTGTAGTGAATCTGAACAGAACTTAAGGGTTAAACATAGTCTTTAATATAGCCTATTGATATCTGTGTCATATATAGATAATGTTGTTGTTTTGTAGAAGGTTGCATAGAGCATGTCTGGGGGGAGGAGGGAGGGGTGGAGCACAGTATGTTAGATTGTGATTGGTGAAGAGATGGTTCTATTGTTGTTTTTGGCCAATCATTCAGAGCAGTCACTGTTTTCACCCCAGACTCTCTAGTATAAGAAGAATTGGTCTGTGTCATTTCTCCACAAGTCTTCCAGGATATCAACCATTTCTGATCAGATCTGACTGTGGACTCCAGACATCAGGATAAGATGAACTCTGTCAAACTCAACTCTGCTGAACAGGAGGAAAACAAAGACCTTGGTAGGCCTATGTTGCTTACTCTACCTCCATTTACCCTCTTGGGTTTCCTCAATATTGTTTTACTCTCAATATGCCATTTGTTTCATTGTCATTCAACCTTTAACTCTGTTGTAGATTAGATAGATTTTCATAAACATGGTCCTCACTAATGATAAAATAGCACAATAGTTGTCTATTCAGTCTGTGTGGAGGGATTCCTCGATTCAGAGGGATGTGGTCATTTCAGAAACATGCCTACTAATGACATCATCGATAGGGAATCCAATAATAATAGAAACTGCAGGCTTTCTATTTATGAAAAGATAACATGCTATACGGATGGATGAATGACATGCAAACCATTTTTCTTACCTGACCGTGATATATTTTTGCCATTTTATTGTGAACTTTTGTCTGGAAAAATTATATTAAGATAGGTTTAAAGGTGGCGAACTTGTCCTTTAACACATTTTCTTTCTATCCAATCCAGTGTTGCATCATCAGCCTGGCCTCCCTGTCCTACCAGAGGTGAATGTAAAAAGAAGGTTGGCTAAGCAAAAACAACACAGCTGTGATCCGTGTGGAAAACACTTCCCTAGCATCTCCAAACTTAAATCACACCAGAGAATTCACACAGGAGAGAAACAATATGGCTGTGATCAGTGTGGAAAATATTTCTCTCAAATGTCCAGCCTTAAAAAGCACCAGAGAATTCACACAGGAGAGACACCCTATGGATGTGATCATTGTGGACAACACTTCTCTGAAATGTCCAGCCTTAAAACCCACCAGAGAATTCACACAGGAGAGACACCCTATGGATGTGATCATTGTGGACAACACTTCTCTGATATGTCCAACCTTAAAGGCCACCGGAAAATTCACACAGGGGAGAAAACCCACGGATGTGATCAGTGTGGACAACACTTCTCTCAAATGTCCAGCCTTAAACAACACCAGAGAATTCACACTGGAGAGAAACCGTATGGATGTGATCAGTGTGGACAACACTTCTCTAAAATGTCCAACCTTAAAACACA
The DNA here is from genome assembly GCF_963921795.1 of Nannobrachium achirus. Taxonomy (NCBI): domain Eukaryota; kingdom Metazoa; phylum Chordata; class Actinopteri; order Myctophiformes; family Myctophidae; genus Nannobrachium; species Nannobrachium achirus. The sequence continues at coordinate 86,915,091 of NC_137810.1, forward strand.
TAAGAAAATTCACACTGGAGAGAAACCTTATGGATGTGATCAGTGTGGACAACGCTTTTCTCTAATGCACCACCTTAGAGGCCACCAGCGAATTCACACTGGAGAGAAACCCTATGGATGTGATCAGTGTGGACAACACTTCTCTACTTTGTTCGGCCTTAAAACCCACCAGAGAATTCACACTGGAGAGAACCCCTATGGATGTGATCAGTGTGGACAACACTTCTCTCAAATGTCCAGCCTTAAAAGGCACCAGATAATTCACACAGGAGAGAAACCATATGGATGTGATCATTGTGGACAACACTTCTCTTATGTGCTGTAGAAAATGTACACATTCTTCATTTGATGGACTTTTTATTCAGTTCAAGCCCAAGCAGTAATATAAATGGTAAAACAGAATGCATTTCCCAGTGTATTTCGTGCTGTTCGTGTTTAGAGGAAAAGTACAAACCATAACATTGTAACTGTCTAAAGCTGAACAGCTTGTGTTGTGTCTAACAAATGCAAATATTATCATTTAGTATACAGTATGTCCCATTGCATCTACCGTTATTACGTTTTTTTATTGTGCTTCATACATCCAACCATATGACAGAAGGACATGCAAAATGATAGCAGAAACCTTTAGAGAATATATTGTGTGTGTATTCCTTTATTGCTTTGTTAAATGTAAATGATGGTTGGTAAAGATTGTGCAGTCACAAATAAAGACAACATTCAAAGTCAATATGCATATTTGGAGTTTTTTTTAATGTTTTTGGATCTTTTGATTATAGGAGTTTTGCGTGTGTGTGTGGTAATATCAGTCAACCACATGAAATACAAATTGGAAGGCAATGACAAGCCTTATAATATCCTTTGGGATACACAAACATGTCAGTGTGCCCAAAAACATAGTTACTGCACTTTGGCTTTGTAACGCAGAATATGCGTTTCATTACGTAACCTGTGACATAATATGAATGGAATCCAGGCAGCGTTGGTCAGAATTAATTCAGTCTGTAGTGTGTGGTTATTTGGAGCTCTGTGGGTATGCTAATTTTTAAACATTCCAATGAAAATGACATGCATTGATGCAGGCTTATCACATATTCTGAACACAACAAGCAGTTCTACATTCTAACACGTTTGATAATCTGTCCAATATTAGCCTACTGTGTGTATTTTTTTGCACGTGTCCTTCACCACACGAGTTGTTAGATTAGACCTGGACATGGTGTCCTCTCCACCACACAAGGGTTAATAATGAGAACATATACACCCCTTCTTAGTAAGTGGTTAATAGGAGCTCTTTGGGTATGCTCATTCCACACATTCCATTTAAAATGACATGCTCTGATGTAGGCATATCACATATTCTGAACACAACACGCAGTAGTTCTAATACATTGGATAATGTGTCTAATATATCCATTCTACATTCTAACAAAGCACACCCAACATAACCAAGTTCATAAACGGTGCACAGAGAACACATGCTATGTATAATGTAGCGTTGACTGGGATCCCAGCAGTGTTGATCAGAATTAATTCAGTCTGAGTGTATGTCGATTATTTGTTTACACTTTCCATTTATACCAACATGCTGTGATGTAGGCATATCAAATATTGAGAACACAACTTTTAGTGATACAATGTTTGCAAAACAAATACTTCTGTAGATTAGAATTTCACTGTTAGATTTGACCTGGATATGGTAATGTATGTATTGTATTCTCAAATCTAAATATCTGAGTGGTTGTTTAGGCTAAAACTTGTATAACAAGCAGTTCTACATTCTAGCACATTGGGTAATGTGTCCATTATAGCCAAATGTTTGTCTTGTCTTTTGCTCTGGCCAAGAGCCTGGACATTAAAACATCTACATGAACTGTTTAGTAACAGCTGTGATGTTCTACAGTGACACACTATGAGCCCAATCATGTGTTCTGAAGGAATTAGAGTAAACATGTACGAATTAAGTTTCTATAGGAACTTGAATGTGTCTTAATGGCTCTGCTTGAATAACTAGATGGAGATGAGACTCTCTTTCATGTAAATGACAGAACAGATGCAGAATGAATAGCAGGGACCTTTAGAAAGTCAATGATGTGTGAAGTGGTCCCCCATTATTTGTGTATAGATTTCCAAGTCCAATCAAGTGCTTTTCCATGTATCATACATACATACATTACAGTCAATTTAAAGAAGCTAGCCTAGTTATGTCACTTTTAGTAATACAATGGTTACAACAAGAGGCTTTGGTAGATTAGACTTTCATTAAGGGTTAACACTGAGACCACCCCTTCTTCTTTATAGGATTAGAGATTCCTGCTTTGAGCCTGACAGTGTCTTTTCTTTTGGATTTCTACTGACTCCTGCTTTAATATTGTTGCATTGATATGTGCTTCCATGTAACTCAGGTTGTTGAACCCTGTTGATACTACATTATATTCACGTCATTTATTGCATTTGTCCCATAGTTTATTTACATGCATATATTCAAAGATAGGGACATGTTAGAGATAGGTTAATGTATTGGTATTTTCTGTCATATGAGAGATTGATGATGCTGTTAGAATGTGATTGGTTAGTGGTCTCCCATTACCTTTTGAGCTCTTGCTGGTCAATACAGTGGAATGACCATGTGCCAAATAAAATGCATATCTTCAATTATCGATGGAGTCCACAGATGTTATATATATATATATACTTATTTGATATGACAAAACAAAACATATGAGATAGAGGAGGCTTCCTTTCTGTCTCCCTCCCTATTATAGGGATACTCTAATAGCTGGACCTGTGGGAAACATTACAACAATGGCAAGGGGGCAGTTGATAAAATGACAACATTAATGACACTTGATAACTTATTTGTTTCATTGGCATCTCATATTGTTGATTTTAACTGACACTGATTTCTGACACATTAACCCTTAAGTGCTGTTCGGGTCATTTTGACCCGTTTTACATTTTCATTTGGAAAAAAAAGGTAGAAGTTAAAAATGTTTCCTCCTGAAACTCACTGGCCTTAAAGATTCTTCTGAGATGAACATGTAAAAAAAATATTTTTGCACTACACCCATGCTACACCCCCCTCATATTTTTTGAACCTTAAGTGCTGTTCGGGTCATTTTGACCCGGAAGCACAGAAATACACAGTATTATGCCAAAACACAGACACACAGTCACCCCCACTTCTAACACCCCCTTCCGAAGCCCCATTCCGAACCCTCCCCCCCTTCCTATAAGCATGAGCAATATTGCCCAGTATTAAATGAAGTATTTTTTTTTACATGGATTTCAGCTAAATCAGTAAAAACGCCTAGCTCTTTCAGTGTTTAATGTGATATAGCAAAGCAGAAATGCAAACATTTACCAAATATATCATATGAATTGTTTGGTATTGAGTCAAAGTCAATGTATCATGATGATTTGTTAAGTTAAAATTTATATTAGTGTTGTTTTTTTTAAACCAAATATCCACCGGGTCAAAATGACCCGAACAGAACGAAGGTGTAGTGAATCTGAACAGAACTTAAGGGTTAAACATAGTCTTTAATATAGCCTATTGATATCTGTGTCATATATAGATAATGTTGTTGTTTTGTAGAAGGTTGCATAGAGCATGTCTGGGGGGAGGAGGGAGGGGTGGAGCACAGTATGTTAGATTGTGATTGGTGAAGAGATGGTTCTATTGTTGTTTTTGGCCAATCATTCAGAGCAGTCACTGTTTTCACCCCAGACTCTCTAGTATAAGAAGAATTGGTCTGTGTCATTTCTCCACAAGTCTTCCAGGATATCAACCATTTCTGATCAGATCTGACTGTGGACTCCAGACATCAGGATAAGATGAACTCTGTCAAACTCAACTCTGCTGAACAGGAGGAAAACAAAGACCTTGGTAGGCCTATGTTGCTTACTCTACCTCCATTTACCCTCTTGGGTTTCCTCAATATTGTTTTACTCTCAATATGCCATTTGTTTCATTGTCATTCAACCTTTAACTCTGTTGTAGATTAGATAGATTTTCATAAACATGGTCCTCACTAATGATAAAATAGCACAATAGTTGTCTATTCAGTCTGTGTGGAGGGATTCCTCGATTCAGAGGGATGTGGTCATTTCAGAAACATGCCTACTAATGACATCATCGATAGGGAATCCAATAATAATAGAAACTGCAGGCTTTCTATTTATGAAAAGATAACATGCTATACGGATGGATGAATGACATGCAAACCATTTTTCTTACCTGACCGTGATATATTTTTGCCATTTTATTGTGAACTTTTGTCTGGAAAAATTATATTAAGATAGGTTTAAAGGTGGCGAACTTGTCCTTTAACACATTTTCTTTCTATCCAATCCAGTGTTGCATCATCAGCCTGGCCTCCCTGTCCTACCAGAGGTGAATGTAAAAAGAAGGTTGGCTAAGCAAAAACAACACAGCTGTGATCCGTGTGGAAAACACTTCCCTAGCATCTCCAAACTTAAATCACACCAGAGAATTCACACAGGAGAGAAACAATATGGCTGTGATCAGTGTGGAAAATATTTCTCTCAAATGTCCAGCCTTAAAAAGCACCAGAGAATTCACACAGGAGAGACACCCTATGGATGTGATCATTGTGGACAACACTTCTCTGAAATGTCCAGCCTTAAAACCCACCAGAGAATTCACACAGGAGAGACACCCTATGGATGTGATCATTGTGGACAACACTTCTCTGATATGTCCAACCTTAAAGGCCACCGGAAAATTCACACAGGGGAGAAAACCCACGGATGTGATCAGTGTGGACAACACTTCTCTCAAATGTCCAGCCTTAAACAACACCAGAGAATTCACACTGGAGAGAAACCGTATGGATGTGATCAGTGTGGACAACACTTCTCTAAAATGTCCAACCTTAAAACACATAAGAAAATTCACACTGGAGAGAAACCTTATGGATGTGATCAGTGTGGACAACGCTTTTCTCTAATGCACCACCTTAGAGGCCACCAGCGAATTCACACTGGAGAGAAACCCTATGGATGTGATCAGTGTGGACAACACTTCTCTACTTTGTTCGGCCTTAAAACCCACCAGAGAATTCACACTGGAGAGAACCCCTATGGATGTGATCAGTGTGGACAACACTTCTCTCAAATGTCCAGCCTTAAAAGGCACCAGATAATTCACACAGGAGAGAAACCATATGGATGTGATCATTGTGGACAACACTTCTCTGATATGTCCAACCTTACAAAGCACCAGAGAACTCACACTGGGGATAAACCCACTTAACTTAAATACTTTATAATGAACTAGAGCATACACTCCTGCAGAAACTGTGTGGGCTCTCTGAAAACGGGCAAAAAGTATATTATGTGCTGTAGAAAATGTACACATTCTTCATTTGATGGACTTTTTATTCAGTTCAAGCCCAAGCAGTAATATAAATGGTAAAACAGAATGCATTTCCCAGTGTATTTCGTGCTGTTCGTGTTTAGAGGAAAAGTACAAACCATAACATTGTAACTGTCTAAAGCTGAACAGCTTGTGTTGTGTCTAACAAATGCAAATATTATCATTTAGTATACAGTATGTCCCATTGCATCTACCGTTATTACGTTTTTTTATTGTGCTTCATACATTCAACCATATGACAGAAGGACATGCAAAATGATAGCAGAAACCTTTAGAGAATATATTGTGTGTGTATTCCTTTATTGCTTTGTTAAATGTAAATGATGGTTGGTAAAGATTGTGCAGTCACAAATAAAGACAACATTCAAAGTCAATATGCATATTTGGAGTTTTTTTTAATGTTTTTGGATCTTTTGATTATAGGAGTTTTGCGTGTGTGTGTGGTAATATCAGTCAACCACATGAAATACAAATTGGAAGGCAATGACAAGCCTTATAATATCCTTTGGGATACACAAACATGTCAGTGTGCCCAAAAACATAGTTACTGCACTTTGGCTTTGTAACGCAGAATATGCGTTTCATTACGTAACCTGTGACATAATATGAATGGAATCCAGGCAGCGTTGGTCAGAATTAATTCAGTCTGTAGTGTGTGGTTATTTGGAGCTCTGTGGGTATGCTAATTTTTAAACATTCCAATGAAAATGACATGCATTGATGCAGGCTTATCACATATTCTGAACACAACAAGCAGTTCTACATTCTAACACGTTTGATAATCTGTCCAATATTAGCCTACTGTGTGTATTTTTTTGCACGTGTCCTTCACCACACGAGTTGTTAGATTAGACCTGGACATGGTGTCCTCTCCACCACACAAGGGTTAATAATGAGAACATATACACCCCTTCTTAGTAAGTGGTTAATAGGAGCTCTTTGGGTATGCTCATTCCACACATTCCATTTAAAATGACATGCTCTGATGTAGGCATATCACATATTCTGAACACAACACGCAGTAGTTCTAATACATTGGATAATGTGTCTAATATATCCATTCTACATTCTAACAAAGCACACCCAACATAACCAAGTTCATAAACGGTGCACAGAGAACACATGCTATGTATAATGTAGCGTTGACTGGGATCCCAGCAGTGTTGATCAGAATTAATTCAGTCTGAGTGTATGTCGATTATTTGTTTACACTTTCCATTTATACCAACATGCTGTGATGTAGGCATATCAAATATTGAGAACACAACTTTTAGTGATACAATGTTTGCAAAACAAATACTTCTGTAGATTAGAATTTCACTGTTAGATTTGACCTGGATATGGTAATGTATGTATTGTATTCTCAAATCTAAATATCTGAGTGGTTGTTTAGGCTAAAACTTGTATAACAAGCAGTTCTACATTCTAGCACATTGGGTAATGTGTCCATTATAGCCAAATGTTTGTCTTGTCTTTTGCTCTGGCCAAGAGCCTGGACATTAAAACATCTACATGAACTGTTTAGTAACAGCTGTGATGTTCTACAGTGACACACTATGAGCCCAATCATGTGTTCTGAAGGAATTAGAGTAAACATGTACGAATTAAGTTTCTATAGGAACTTGAATGTGTCTTAATGGCTCTGCTTGAATAACTAGATGGAGATGAGACTCTCTTTCATGTAAATGACAGAACAGATGCAGAATGAATAGCAGGGACCTTTAGAAAGTCAATGATGTGTGAAGTGGTCCCCCATTATTTGTGTATAGATTTCCAAGTCCAATCAAGTGCTTTTCCATGTATCATACATACATACATTACAGTCAATTTAAAGAAGCTAGCCTAGTTATATCACTTTTAGTAATACAATGGTTACAACAAGAGGCTTTGGTAGATTAGACTTTCATTAAGGGTTAACACTGAGACCACCCCTTCTTCTTTATAGGATTAGAGATTCCTGCTTTGAGCCTGACAGTGTCTTTACTTTTGGATTTCTACTGACTCCTGCTTTAATATTGTTGCATTGATATGTGCTTCCATGTAACTCAGGTTGTTGAATCCTGTTGATACTACATTATATTCACGTCATTGATTGCATTTGTCCCATAGTTTATTTACATGCATATATTCAAAGATAGGGACATGCTATAGAGATAGGTTAATGTATTGGTATTTTCTGTCATAGAGAGATTGATGATGCTGTTAGAATGTGATTGGTTAGTGGTCTCCCATTACCTTTTGAGCTCTTGCTTGCCAAATAAAATGCATATCTTCAATTATCGATGGAGTCCACAGATGTTATATATATATATATATATATATATTAGGCCTGCAACGATACACAAAATTCACGGTTCGATTTGGATCGATATTTTGTGGTCACGGTTCGATATTTTTTCGATACAAAAAAATTATAAAATACCCCATTTTTTTTCCCTTAAATGTATTCAAAACTCATTTTCAACTTTCAACAACCAACAACACCCATATTCTAGGGCAGGGGGTCCCCAGCCCTAGAATACATATACAGTATATAGTATCAAAATCAGCTTAACCACTTTAATCTAGCTTGTAGATCTTTTTCAAAAAGAAATCTAACAATGTTTAAATATTTTTGTTCATTCTAACAAATCTTGCATTTATCAGCACAAGATATTTTCAGATTTTAGTCCACTGCCAAACACATATTAATCTGAGGGTTCCTGATATGAACAGGTTTGAGAACCACTGTTCCATGGTGTATTCTTAGCAGCATGTAAAACAAATGCACCTAATGGAGTTACACTTGACTCATTTTCTGCTGTGCATTCTTAGCAAAACATCAGACTCATTTTCTGCTGTGCATTCTTAGCAAAACATCAAACTAAAGGGGGACCTGTGGGAAACATTACAACAATGGCATGGGGGCAGTTGATAAAATGACAACATTAATGACACTTGATAACTTCTTTGTTTCATTGGCATCTCATATTGTTGACACTTTTAACTGACACTGTTTTCTGACAAATTAAACATAGTCTTTAATATAGCCTATTGATATCTGTGTCATATATAGATAATGTTGTTGTTTTGTAGAAGGTTGCATAGAGCATGTCTGGGGGGAGGAGGGATGGGTGGAGCACAGTATGTTAGATTGTGATTGGTGAATAGATGGTTCTATTGTTGTTTTTGGCCAATCATTCAGAGCAGTCACTGTTTTCACCCCACACTCTCTAGTATAAGAAGAATTGGTCTGTGTCATTTCTCCACAAGTCTTCCAGGATATCAACCATTTCTGATCAGATCTGACTGTGGACTCCAGACATCAGGATAAGATGAACTCTGTCAAACTCAACTCTGCTGAACAGGAGGAAAACAAAGACCTTGGTAGGCCTATGTTGCTTACTCTACCTCCATTTACCCTCTTGGGTTTCCTCAATATTTTTTTACTCTCAATATGTCATTTGTTTCATTGTCATTCAACCTTTAACTCTGTTGTAGATTCGATAGATTTTCATAAACATGGTCCTCACTAATGATAAAATAGCACAATAGTTGTCTATTCAGTCTGTGTGTAGGGATTCCTCGATTCAGAGGGATGTGGTCATTTCAGAAACATGCCTACTAATGACATCATCGATAGGGAATCCAATAATAATAGAAACTGCAGGCTTTCTATTTATGAAATGATAACATGCTATACGGATGGATGAATGACATGCAAACCATTTTTCTTACCTGACCGTGATATATTTTTGCCATTTTATTGTGAACTTTTGTCTGGAAAAATTATATTAAGATAGGTTTAAAGGTGGCGAACTTGTCCTTTAACACATTTTCTTTCTATCCAATCCAGTGTTGCATCATCAGCCTGGCCTCCCTGTCCTACCAGAGGTGAATGTAAAAAGAAGGTTGGCTAAGCAAAAACAACACAGCTGTGATCCGTGTGGAAAACACTTCCCTAGCATCTCCAAACTTAAATCACACCAGAGAATTCACACAGGAGAGAAACAATATGGCTGTGATCAGTGTGGAAAATATTTCTCTCAAATGTCCAGCCTTAAAACCCACCAGAGAATTCACACAGGAGAGACACCCTATGGATGTGATCATTGTGGACAACACTTCTCTGATATGTCCAACCTTAAAGGCCACCGGAAAATTCACACAGGGGAGAAAACCCACGGATGTGATCAGTGTGGACAACACTTCTCTGAAATGTCCAGCCTTAAACAACACCAGAGAATTCACACTGGAGAGAAACCGTATGGATGTGATCAGTGTGGACAACACTTCTCTAAAATGTCCAACCTTAAAACACATAAGAAAATTCACACTGGAGAGAAACCTTATGGATGTGATCAGTGTGGACAACGCTTTTCTCTAATGCACCACCTTAGAGGCCACCAGCGAATTCACACTGGAGAGAAACCCTATGGATGTGATCAGTGTGGACAACACTTCTCTACTTTGTTCGGCCTTAAAACCCACCAGAGAATTCACACTGGAGAGAACCCCTATGGATGTGATCAGTGTGGACAACACTTCTCTCAAATGTCCAGCCTTAAAAGGCACCAGATAATTCACACAGGAGAGAAACCATATGGATGTGATCATTGTGGACAACACTTCTCTGATATGTCCAACCTTACAAAGCACCAGAGAACTCACACTGGGGATAAACCCACTTAACTTAAATACTTTATAATGAACTAGAGCATACACTCCTGCAGAAACTGTGTGGGCTCTCTGAAAACGGGCAAAAAGTATATTATGTGCTGTAGAAAATGTACACATTCTTCATTTGATGGACTTTTTATTCAGTTCAAGCCCAAGCAGTAATATAAATGGTAAAACAGAATGCATTTCCCAGTGTATTTCGTGCTGTTCGTGTTTAGAGGAAAAGTACAAACCATAACATTGTAACTGTCTAAAGCTGAACAGCTTGTGTTGTGTCTAACAAATGCAAATATTATCATTTAGTATACAGTATGTCCCATTGCATCTACCATTATTACGTTTTTTTTATTGTGCTTCATACATCCAACCATATGACAGAAGGACATGCAAAATGATAGCAGAAACCTTTAGAGAATATATTGTGTGTGTATTCCTTTATTCCTTTGTTAAATGTAAATGATTGTTGGTAAAGATTGTGCAGTCACAAATAAAGACAACATTCAAAGTCAATAGGTGTATTTGGAGTTTTTGTTTATGTTTTTGGAGCTTTTGATTATAGGAGTTTTGTGTGTGTGTGTGTGTGTGTGGTAATATCAGTCAACCACATGAAATACAAATTGGAAGGCAATGACACGCCTTATAATATCCTTTTGGATACACAAACATGTCAGTGTGCCCAAAAACAGTTACTGCACTTTGGCTTTGTGACACAGAATATGTGTGTCATTACGTCACCTGTGACACAATGTGAATGGAATCCAGGCAGCATTGGTCAGAATTAATTCAGTCTGTAGTGTGTGGTTAATTGGAGCTCCTTGGGTATGCTCATTTTTAAACATTCCAATGAAAATTACATGCAGTGATGCAGGCCTATCACATATTCTCAACACAACAAGCAGTTCTACATTCTAACACGTTGGATAATGTGCCCAATATATTCTACTGTGTGTCTTTTTTTGCACGTGTCCTTCACCACACCAGTTGTAAGATTTGACCTGGACATGGTGTCCTCTCCAACACACAAGGGTTAATAATGAGAACATATACATCCCTTCTTAGTAAGTGGTTAATAGGAGCTCTGGGGGTATGTTCATTTCACACACTCCGTTTAAAATGACATGCTCTGATGTCAGCATATCACATATTCTGAACACAACAAGCAGTAGTTCTAATACATTGGATAATGTGTCCAATATATCCGTTCTACATTCTAACACAGCACACCCAACATAACCAAGTTCATAAACAGTGCACCGAGAACACATGCTATGTACTGTTGCGTTGACTGGGATCCCAGGAGTGTTGATCAGAATTAATTTAATAGGAGCTCTGTGGCTATGTCGATTTGACCCACCTTAAAAGCCACCAGAGAATTCACATTGGAGAGAAACCCTATGGATGTGATCATTGTGGAAAACACTTCTCTGAAATGTCCAACCTTAAAAAGCACCAGAGAATTCACACTGGGGAGAAGCCCACTTAACTTAATTACTTTATAATGAACTAGAGAAGACGTTTCTGCAGAAACTGTGTGGGCTCTCTGAAAACATGCACAAGGTATATTATGTGCTGTAGAACATGTACACATCCTTCCTTCCATGGACTTTTTATTCAGTTCAAGCCCAAGCAGTAATATAAATGGTAAAACAGAATCCATTTCCCCAGTGTATACCACGCTGTTCGTGTTTAAAACTAAGAGGAAAAGTACAAACCATAACATTGTAACGGTGTAAAGCTGAACAGCTTGCGTTAGAGCAAATGAATGCATTTATTATCATTTCCTATATGTCCCATTGCATCTACCTTTATTATGTTTTTAATATGCTTCATACATCCAACCATATGACAGAAGGACGTGCAAAATGATAGCAGCAACCTTTAGAGAACATTATTGTCTCCACCAGCCGAAGGCTGAGGGAGAGTATCCTCCAAGTTTGTGTACAGCTAATCTCCGGCGCCCGGTCGCTGCCAAAATGAGCACACACACTCCCTGGATGCCAATTCAGAACCTCTGCCCCACATTTTTCAGATGGCCCTGTTCTAGCGCCACCATGAGGCAGATGTTTGCAAAACACATTTCTGTACACTACTCCTACAGATTTTGTCCAAAAATCACGCAAATACGGTAGACAGTATCTCTACAGTCATGTGATCAACACGGATCTGTCTGATTGTCCATATTCCATCCTGATTGGCTGATATTGGCTTTCAAAGTTTGTAAGATTGGTCCATTTTGGACAAAATGCCTCAAATCACAAATGCAGAGCGCAATTATCACGCAATCGCACACACACGTTCCCACTAGGACGAGGAAGAAATGCCACATCAAATTTCGGAAATCAGCCTCATGGTGGTGCTATAACAGGCTGATTCGTGGTTTTACCTATAACTCCACCGATCAGTTTCAAACTTTGTAAGCGCACTCCCTGGATGCCAATTCAGAACCTCTGCCCCACATTTTTCACATGGGCCTGTTCTAGCGCCACCAGGAGGCCAATTTGTGCAAAACTACCTTTTGGCCAGTACTCCTACAGATTTTGTCCAAAAATCACACAAATCGGTAGACAGTATCTCTACAGTCATGTGATCGACATGGATCTGTCTGATTGTCCATATTCCATCCTGATTGGCTGAGATTGGCTTTCAAAGTTTGTAAGATTGGTCCATTTTGGACAAAATGCCTCAAATCACAAACGCTGAGTGCAATTAACATGAAATCGCGCACACACACATTCCCACTAGGCCGAGGAAGAAATGCCACTTCAACATTTTTGAATCAGCCTCATGGTGGCGCTATAACAGGCCAATTTGTGGTTTTACCTATAACTCCACCGATCAGTTTCAAACTTTGTAAGCGCACTCCCTATAGGCCAAGGAAAAACATTTCCTTGCATTTTTCACATCAGCCTTTTATAGCGCCACCAGGAGACCGACTTATGTAAGACACATTTTTGGATAATAATTTACCCACAATTAACACAAATCAGTACACAGTATCTCTACAGTCATATGATCAAGACGGATCTGACCCATATTAAATATTCCATCCTGATTGGCTAAGATTGGCCTCCAAACTTTTATTTGCAGGATTGATCCGTTTCGAACAAAATGCCTCAAATCAAACACAGCGTGCAATTGTAATGAAATTGTGCATGCACACAGCGTGCAATTGTAATGAAATTGTGCATGCACATTCGCAAAAGGCCAAGGAAGAAATTACACTACAAAATGTTCAAATCAGCCTCATGGTGGCGCCATGAAAGGTCTAAGATTGGTGAAGAACACATGCCACCCTTTTTACATTTGCCTATTATAGCACCACCAGGACGCGTGGCCTGGTGGAGACATGTGCTCGGAAGAGCAGTTCTTCTAGTTGTGTGTGTATTCCTTTATTGCTTTGTTAAATGTAAATGATGGTTGGTAAAGAGTGCAGTCACAAATAAAGACAACATTCCAAGTCAATAGGCATTTTTGGAGTTTTTGTTTATGTTTTTGGAGCTTTTGATTATAGGAGTAGTGTGTGTGTGTGTGTGTGTGTGTGTGTGTGTGTGTGTGTGTGTGTGTGTGTGTGTGTGTGTGTGTGTGTGTGGTAATATCAGTCAACCACTGTGGGTATGTCCATTTGTTTACACTTTCCATTTATAACAACATGCTGCGATGTAGGCAAATCACATATTGAGAACACAACATTGTTCTCTACATCAGACTTTAATATTGTTATATTGATATGTGAGTCTATGTAACTCAGGTTGTTGAATCCTGTTGACAATGTACATTATATTCATGTCATTCATTGCATTGTGTTTAATATAGCCTATTGATATCTTTGTCATAGATAATGTTGTTGTTTTGTAGAAGGTTGCATAGAGCATGTCTGGGGGAGGAGGGAGGGGAACTTGAATGGCCTTGAATGTGTCTTAATGGTTCTGCTTGAATAACAAGATGGAGATGAGACTCTCTTTCACACATGGGCACATTGATAGTTGTTTAACATGTAAATGACAGAACAGATGCAGAATGAATAGCAGGGACCTTTACAAAGTCAAAGATTTGTGAAGTGGTCCCCCATTACTTGTGTATAGATTTCCAAGTCCAATCAAGTGCTTTTCCACGTGTCATACATACATACATTACATTCAATTTAAAGAAGCTAGCCTAGTTATGTCACTTTTAGTAATAAAATGGTTAAAAAAGAGGCTTTGGTAGATTAGACTTTCATTAAGGGTTAACACTGAGACCACCCCTTCTTCTTTATAGGATTAGAGATTCCTGCTTTGAGCCTGACAGTGTCTTTACTTTTGGATTTCTACTGACTCCTGCTTTAATATTGTTGCATTGATATGTGCTTCCATGTAACTGAGGTTGTTGAATCCTGTTGACACTACATTATATTCATGTCATTGATTGCATTTGTCCCATAGTTTATTTTCATGCATATATTCAAAGATAGGGACATGTTATAGAGATAGGTTAATGTATTGGTATTTTTGTCATAGAGAGATTGATGATGCTGTTAGAATGTGATTGGTTAGTGGTCTCCCATTATCTTTTGAGCTCTTGCTGGTCAATACAGTGGAATGACCATGTGCCAAATAAAATGCATATCTTCAATCATTGATGGAGTCCACAGAAGTTATATATATATATATATATATATATATATATATATATATATATATATACTTATTTTATAGTAATGACAAAACATTCGATAGAGCAGGCTTTCTTTTTGTCTCCCTATTATAGGGATACTCTAATAGCTGAACCTGTGGGAAACATTACAACAATGGCAAGGGGGCAGTTGATAAAATGACAACATTAATGACACTTGATAACTTCTTTGTTTCATTGGCATCTTATATTGTTATTTTAAATGACACTGTTTTCTGACAAATTAAACATAGTGTTTAATATAGCCTATTGATATCTTTGTCATATTTAGATAATGTTGTTGTTTTGTAGAAGGTTGCATAGAGCATGTCTGGGGGGAGGAGGGAGGGTGGAGCACAATATGTTAGATTGTGATTGGTGGAGAGATGGTTCTATTGTTGTCTTTGGCCAATCATTCAGAGCAGTCAGTGTTTTCACCCCAGACTCTCTAGTACAAGAAGAGTTGGTCTGTGTCATTTCTCCACAAGTCTTCCAGGATATCAATCAGATCTGACTGTGGACTCCAGACTTCAGGATAATATGAACTCTGTCAAACTCAACTCTGCTGAACAGGAGGAAAACAAAGACCTTGGTATGTTACTTACTCTACCTCCATTTACCCTGTTGGTTTTCCTCAATATTCTTTTTATTCTCAATATGCCATTTGTTTCATTGTAATTCAACCTTTAACTCTGTTGTAGATTAGATAGATTTTCATAAACATGGTCCTCACTAATGATAAAATAGCACAATAGTTGTCTATTCAGTCTGTCTGTAGGGATTCAGAGGGATGTGATCATTTCAGAAACCTGCCTACTAGTGACATCATCGATAGGGAATCCAAGCTGCAGGCTTCCTATTTATGAAAAGTTAACATGATATACGGATGGATGAATGACATGGATGCAAACCATTTTTCTTACCTGCAGTGATATATTTTTGCCATTTTATTGTGAACTTTTGTCTGGACCAATTATATTAAGAAGAGGAAGAGGTTTAAAAGTGGCGAACTTGTCCTATAACAACGTTTCTTTTTTTTTCAATCCAGTGTTGCATCATCAGTCTGGCCTCCCTGTCCTACCAGAGGTGGATGTAAAAAGAAGGTTGGTTAAGCAAAAACAACACAGCTGTGATCAGTGTGGAAAACACTTCCTTAGCATCTCCAAACTTAAATCACACCATAGAATTCACACTGGAGAGAAACCCTATGGGTGTGATCATTGTGGACATACATTCTCAGAATTGTCGAATCTTAAAAAGCACCAGAGAATTCACACTGGAGAGAAACCATATGGATGTGATCAGTGTGGACAACACTTCTCTGATATGTCCAGTCATAAAAAGCACCAGAGAATTCACACTGGAGAGAAACCATATGGATGTGATCAGTGTGGAAAACACTTCTCTCAAATGTCCAACCTTAAAATACACCAGAGAATTCACACTGGAGAGAAACCATATGGATGTGATCAGTGTGGACAACACTTCTCTGATATGTCCAGTCATAAAACGCACCAGAGAATTCACACTGGAGAGAAACCATATGGATGTGATCAGTGTGGAAAACACTTCTCTGTAATGTCCAGCCTTAAAATCCACCAGAGAATTCACACGGGAGAGAAACCCTACGGATGCGATCAGTGTGGAAAACACTTCTCTCAAACATGCTCCCTTAAAAAGCACCAGATAATTCACACTAGGGAGAAACCAACTTAACTTAATTACTTTATAATGAACTAGAATGTTTCCGCAGAAACTGTGTGGGCTCTCTGAAAACATGCACAAAGTACATTATGTGCTGTAGAAAATGTACACATCCTTCCTTCCATGGACTTTTTATTCAGTTCAAGCCCAAGCAGTATTATAAATGGTAAAACAGAATCCATTTCCCAGTGTATTCCTCGCTGTTTGTGTTGATGAAAGGTACAAACAATGTTTTAACTGTGTAAAGCCGAACAGCTTGTGTTAGAGCAAATGTTAATGTATGTATTATCATTTAGTATAAGTCCATTTGCATTTACCTATATTATTAAGGACATGCAGAATGATAGCACCTACCTTTAGAGAAGATTATTGTGTGTATTCCGTTATTGCTTTGTTAAATGTAAATGATGGTTGGTGCAGGTTGTGCAGTCACAAATAAAGACAACATTAAAAGTCAATAGGTGTTTTTGGAGGTTTTTGTTTATGTTTTGGAGCTTTTGATATATGAGTATTGTGTGTGTTGTAATATCAGTCAACTACATGACGTGTTTGGGATATACAAACACGTCAGTGCATGTGTCCGAAAACATAGTTACTGCACTTGGCTTTGCAAGGTAGAATAGGTGTTTCATTACATCACCTTCAGAGATATTGTCTTCAGAGAGGTTGTGCAGTGGTCTCACGTTACCTTTTGAGATATCACGTGTAGCCATGAAACAAATATAACAGATCAGCAACTTTGACTATGCCACCTTAGGAGTTTCACCCAAGGAATCTATTAAGATTCCTTGTGGTGCTAAAGTAACCACACTTAATTGCCACAGAGGTTTGTCTGAAGAGAAACATCACCAGAAGCCACCAGAAAATTCACACATGGGAGAAAGGGTCATTGTGATGTGTGAGATGGAGATGAGACTCTCTTTCACACATGGGCACATTGATAGTTGTTTAACATGTAAATGACAGAACAGATGCAGAATGAATAGCAGGGACCTTTACAAAGTCAAAGATTTGTGAAGTGGTCCCCCATTACTTGTGTATAGATTTCCAAGTCCAATCAAGTGCTTTTCCACGTGGCATACATACATACATTACATTCAATTTAAAGAAGCTAGCCTAGTTATGTCACTTTTAGTAATAAAATGGTTAAAAAAAGAGGCTTTGGTAGATTAGACTTTCATTAAGGGTTAACACTGAGACCACCCCTTCTTCTTTATAGGATTAGAGATTCCTGCTTTGAGCCTGACAGTGTCTTTACTTTTGGATTTCTACTGACTCCTGCTTTAATATTGTTGTATTGATATGTGCTTCCATATGTAACTCAGATTGTTGAATCCTGTTGACACTACATTATATTCATGTCATTGATTGCATTTGTCCCATAGTTTATTTTCATGCATATATTCAAAGATAGGGACATGTTATAGAGATGGGTTAATGTATTGGTATTTTCTGTCATAGAGAGATTGATGATGCTGTTAGAATGTGATTGGTTAGTGGTCTCCCATTACCTTTTGAGCTCTTGCTGGTCAATACAGTGGAATGACCAAATTGACCATGTGCAAAATAAAATGCATGTCTTCAATTATCGATGGAGTCCACAGATGTTATATATATATATATATATATATATATATATATATATATATATGTCACGGTTAGATAGAGAAACGGTGAGATAGAGAAACGGAGCGCTTGTCGTGCGTCGCGGGGCGGAACAAGCGGTCGCTTTGACCCACAACAACGTCGCGTCGGCAGGAATGATAGCGCGCACCCCACGGAGGTTAGGGTTAGGGTTAGGGTTAGGCATAGTTTTACTGAGGTTAGGGTTAGGGTTAGAGTAAGGCATAGTAAGCTAATGGCTAAACACAGCCGAGCTGGGCTAGTAAATAAACGAAAGAGAGTCGCAAACAAGTGACGTCAGCGCCTGCACTAGTGAATGGCTGACTGGCTGTTGTCGCCATCTGGTGGTGATTGGTGTGTGGTGAACTACAAAACGAGCGCTCTTACCACAGTCTCACTGAGTTACCCAAAATGACTGTAACATATATATATATATTTATTATTATGACAAAACAAAAAAAATAGATAGAGCAGGCTTCCTTTCTGTCTCCCTATGGGATACTCTAATAGCTGAACCTGTGGGAAACATTACATCAATGGCAAGGGGCCAGTTGATGACAACATTAATGACACTTGATAACTTCTTTGTTTCATTGGCGTCTTATATTGTTGATTTTAACTGACACTGTTTTCTGACAAATTAAACATAGTGTTTAATATAGCCTATTGATATCTTTGTCATAGATAATGTTGTTGTTTTGTAGAAGGTTGCATAGAGCATGTCTGGGGGAGGAGGGAGGGGAACTTGAATGGCCTTGAATGTGTCTTAATGGTTCTGCTTGAATAACAAGATGGAGATGAGACTCTCTTTCACACATGGGCACATTGATAGTTGTTTAACATGTAAATGACAGAACAGATGCAGAATGAATAGCAGGGACCTTTACAAAGTCAAAGATTTGTGAAGTGGTCCCCCATTATTTGTGTATAGATTTCCAAGTCCAATCAAGTGCTTTTCCATGTATCATACATACATACATTACAGTCAATTTAAAGAAGATAGCCTAGTTATGTCACTTTTAGTAATACAATGGTTACAACAAGAGGCTTTGGTAGATTAGACTTTCATTAAGGGTTAACACTGAGACCACCCCTTCTTCTTTATAGGATTAAAGATTCCTGCTTTGAGCCTGACAGTGTCTTTACTTTTGGATTTCTACTGACTCCTGCTTTAATATTGTTGCATTGATATGTGCTTCCATGTAACTCAGGTTGTTGAATCCTGTTGATACTACATTATATTCACGTCATTGATTGCATTTGTCCCATGGTTTATTTACATGCATATATTCAAAGATAGGGACATGTTATAGAGATGGGTTAATGTATTGGTATTTTCTGTCATAGAGAGATTGATGATGCTGTTAGAATGTGATTGGTTAGTGGTCTCCCATTACCTTTTGAGCTCTTGCTGGTCAATACAGTGGAATGACCAAATTGACCATGTGCAAAATAAAATGCATATCTTCAATTATCGATGGAGTCCACAGATGTTATATATATATATATATATATATATATATATATATATATATATATATATATATATATATGTCACGGTTAGATAGAGAAACGGTGAGATAGAGAAACGGTGAGATAGAGAAACGGAGCGCTTGTCGTGCGTCGCGGGGCGGAACAAGCGGTCGCTTTGACCCACAACAACGTCGCGTCGGCAGGAATGATAGCGCGCACCCCACGGAGGTTAGGGTTAGGGTTAGGGTTAGGCATAGTTTTACTGAGGTTAGGGTTAGGGTTAGAGTAAGGCATAGTAAGCTAATGGCTAAACACAGCCGAGCTGGGCTAGTAAATAAACGAAAGAGAGTCGCAAACAAGTGACGTCAGCGCCTGCACTAGTGAATGGCTGACTGGCTGTTGTCGCCATCTGGTGGTGATTGGTGTGTGGTGAACTACAAAACGAGCGCTCTTACCACAGTCTCACTGAGTTACCCAAAATGACTGTAACATATATATATATATATTTATTATTATGACAAAACAAAAAAAATAGATAGAGCAGGCTTCCTTTCTGTCTCCCTATGGGATACTCTAATAGCTGAACCTGTGGGAAACATTACATCAATGGCAAGGGGGCAGTTGATAAAATGACAACATTAATGACACTTGATAACTTATTTGCTTCATTGGCATCTTATATTGTTGATTTTAACTGACACTGTTTTCTGACAAATTAAACATAGTGTTTAATATAGCCTATTGATATCTGTGTCATATATAGATAATGTTGTTGTTTTGTAGAAGGTTGCATAGAGCATGTCTTGGGGGAGGAGGGATGGGTGGAGCACAGTATGTTAGATTGTGATTGGTGAAGAGATGGTTCTATTGTTGTTTTTGGCCAATCATTCAGAGCAGTCAGTGTGTTCACCCCACACTCTCTAGTATAAGAAGAATTGGTCTGTGTAATTTCTCCACAAGTCTTCCAGGATATCAACCATTTCTGATCAGATCTGACTGTGGACTCCAGACATCAGGATAAGATGAACTCTGTCAAACTCAACTCTGCTGAACAGGAGGACCTTGGTATGTTACTTACTCTACCTCCATTTACCCTCTTGGGTTTCCTCAATATTTTTTTACTCTCAATATGCCATTTGTTTCATTGTCATTCAACCTTTAACTCTGTTGTAGATTAGATATATTTTCATAAACATGGTCCTCACTAATGATAAAATATCACAATATTTTCTTTGTATCCAATCCAGTGTTGCATCATCAGCCTGGCCTCCCTGTCCTACCAGAGGTGAATGTAAAAATAAGGTTGGTTAAGCAAAAACAACACAGCTGTGATCAGTGTGGAAAACACTTCCCTAGCACCTCCAAACTTAAAACACACCAGAGAATTCACACTGGAGAGAAACCCTATGGGTGTGATCATTGTGGACAACAGTTCTCTCAAATGCACCACCTTAAAATCCACCAGAGAATCCACACTGGAGAGAAACCCTATGGATGTGATCAGTTTGGAAAACACTTCTCTCAAATTCCCAGCCTTAAAAGCCACCAGAGAATTCACACTGGAGAGAAACCACATGGATGTGATCACTGTGGACAACACTTCTCTGAAATGTCCAGCCTTAAAAGCCAACCAGAGAATTCACACAGGAGAGAAACCCTATGGATGTGATCAGTGTGGACAACACTTCTCTGAAATGTCCAGCCTTAAAAAACACCAGAGAATTCACACTGGAGAGAAACCATATGGATGTGATCATTGTGGAAAACAGTTCTCTCAAACATCCACCCTTAAAAAGCACCAGATAATTCACACTGGGGAGAAACCCACTTAACTTAATTACTTTATAATGAACTAGAATGTTCCCGCAGAAACTGTGTGGGCTCTCTGAAAACATGCGCAAAGTATAGTGCTATAGAAAATGTACAAATCCTTCATTCCATGGACTTAGTTCATCCATCCATCCATCCATCTTCAACCGCTTTTCCGGAATCGGGTCGCGGGGGTAACAGTTCCAACTGAGACTTCCAGATTTCCTTATCCTGAGCAACTTCCTCCACTCCCTCAGGGAGTATACCGAGGTGTTCCCAAGCCAGTTTGGAGATATAATCCCTCCATCTGGTCTTAGGTCTGCCACGGGGTCTCCTCCCAGTGGGACGTGCATCCGTACTAGATGCCCGAACCACCTAAGCTGACTCCTTTCCAAGTTAAGGAGCAGCGGTTCTACTCCAAGTCTCTCTCGGGTGATTGAACTTCTCACCCTATCTCTAAGGGAGCTACCAGCCACCCTTCTGAGAAAGGGTGGCTGGTATCTTTGTCTGGTATCTTTCAAGTCAGTAATATAAATGGTAAAATATAATCCATTTCCCAGTGTATTCCTCACTGTTTGTGTTAAAAAAACATATAGGAAACATGCAGAATGATAGCAGCAACCTATAAAGAACATTATTGTGTGTGTATTCCTTTATTGTCTTGTTAAATGTCAATGATGGTTAACTTGGTACAGATTGTGCAGTCACAAATAAAGACAACATTCAAAGTCAATTGGTGTTTTTTGAGCTTTTGTGTATGTTTTTGGATCCTTTGATTATAGGAGTATGGAGCTTTTGTTTATAGGAGTTTCACCCAAGGAATCAATTAAAGTGCTAAAGTCATCACAATTAATTGCCACAAAGGTTTGTCTGAAGCATCCAAATAATCAAGTGTAGCATGATATCCATTAACATATCTTGATTAGTCTGCAGGCCTAATCTGCTGTCAGGCCTGCAGAAACAACAGTGCGGGCTCCTGAAGCTTAAAGGACAACTTTGTTTTTTTACAACAAGGGTTCATATTTTAGATTGTAATTAAAGAATGTAAGAGATGAGTGTTAACATTATTTCATTTACTTCTTTCTATTGTTTTAGAGATTCTTATTTCAGTGTTTGGGGGCATGCGTACAAGTGGCTAAATATGTCATTTTATACAGAATAAGCCCATTCCCAAGATACAACGCAACCTTTCATGGTTGGATGTGACTTATGGGGGCAAGAAGTGTTACTGTAAATAGCAATAAAGAAACTGCTGGCATATTGTGTCTAAAAAGACATATTTAGCCACTTGTACGCATGCCCCCATGCGTACGCATGCCCCACATTTTAGCACGGTAAACGCAATAAAACAATAGAACGAAGCAAATGAAAACATTTTAACACTCACTTTTTCTTTTCTCTAATTAGGCTACAATCTAAAATATGAACACTTGTTGTAAAAAAAAAAAGTTGTCCTTTTAAGTGAATGGAAAATGCAACTCTGGCGTTAACCAATCAGCGTTCTATAGTTGGCTGTTCTACGCCTGCTGGCTGGCCCCTATGTTAACACTGTGGCCAGCAAGCAGGCGTATCATGTGCATGTCTTTTGGTTGGATACTTGAGAGGCTGTTTGAGGAAATGGGCCAGGCAGGCAGACAGAGCTACTAGGAAACAGCTAATTTGTGTACTACTATAAGCTGTCTTTTTTCAACAAACAATGGCGGAGGGAGGAGAAGAAGTTATCGATAACGCCATTCTCAAGACAGACTTTTCCAGAAAAGCTAGACATCGTAAGGACAGGCCGTCCAACCCCGGCACTAGATAGCCTGTCCCAGCAGGGAAAGGGCTTTGTCCGCCACTTTCAAATTGCGAACTACGAGCGGTATCGGTGGCTCACAGGCTCCGAGAGGCATTGCAAACTGTTCTGCCAACACAGTCTCACTGCCTGGGAGTCATATTCTGACGTTTGGGCAGAACGGCGCTGAGTCACATTCTGACTCCCCACCAGTCACATTTTGACTAACGGTTCGACCGACGGGCGGTCACGTGCTGTCCGTGGGTTCCCATTGACACAAATAGCAATACACAACGTGAGTTAAAATACATGATTGCTTGCATTATATAACACACCTTGCCACCCAAATAACACTGGAATTATTCTGAGCATTTCCATACTAGGCTGGTAATTCTTTGATTTGTAATGGATGAGATAGAGAGCTCTGAAGGAGTTATATTTTACTTTCAGATTGCTTCCGCATTCCTTGTGTACGCGCTGACGTCATTAGCGTCAATAACAGTGGTGTAAAGTAACTAAGTACTTTTACTTAAGTACTGTACTTAAGTACAGTTTTGAGGTATTTTTGTACTTTACAGAGTATTTCCAATTTCCAATACTTTTACTTCTACTTCACTACATCTCGCTTCCAAATATTGTACTTTTACTCCACTACAATTATTTGAAAATGTTAGTTTCTAGTAACTTTGCAGATATAAACGATTATATTAGGCTATTTGAAAATAGCAGATCTACAAGCTCACAACGCGTCGCGAGCTTGTAGATCTGCTATTGCTGATACTTTTGTACTTTTACTCAAATAAGTTTTGAATTCTGGACCTTTACTTGTAACGGAGTAGCCTGCATCTACAGTGCAGTATTGATACTTTTACTTGAGTAAAACATCTGAGTACTTTTTCCACCACTGGTCAATAAAGCTCTGCCAAAAATATTTAATAAACTATCATCTATCCATCTATCTATCTGTCTATCTATATACATATACTCTTCATGTCAATATCTATATATCTATTGATCTACTATTGATCTACCGATCTATATCTGTGCGCTTATCAATGAACAAATAACGCCCCATTGTATTAACGTATTAGGCGCGTGTACAAGTGCTCACGGATCAACACATCCGCCAGATATATTGCGTTTCCGTTTCCGCCTCTATAACGTTTAGTTTAGTGCATAATACATTTATTTAGTTTCCATAATATGCGTTTCATTATTTGTATCGAATGTTATCGAAGTTGGTCCATCACGTTGTTGTTATCTATTTTATTTTAATTATTATTATATGATTACGCCTCCCATCGAGTGACGTACTTCCTGCCATGACACACTGTTGCCGTACAGCGCGCTGATGTGAATCATAGAATGCTTCCCTTCTCTGAGGTAAGAGGTTTGTTTACGTTCTCTGCAGCATGTATTATAATACTAACCATAGAATACATATTTTATCTGTACCACAACATGACAGACTAGGCCATGGCGTTCTTGTTAACATGGCGGGGGTTGTGTTAGAACGTTGTGATTCTGTATTCTGCATACTACTTTGGATAAATTAGATAAATAAAGCTAATATTAGCCGACATGCTAATCCAGCTCGCAGCCTGGATCATTGGTTCTCAAAGTGGGGTCCGGACCGTCCGGGCCGGTCCTAGACTCCGGGGACCCCCATGGATCCTTGAGGAAGTCTCAGGGGGTCCCCAGATAAATGAAGGTTAGGAACCAAATGGACCCTTGGGGTTTTTGACTCGGGAGTGTGTACAAGCTCTTATACCAGCACAACAAGCTCGACTAGACAGACTCAAAACCTTTATTATATATCTCAACACAAGAAGTAACATTACAGTATTGTATTGGCTCAGTCCAGACAGTGTGGTCTACACACACACACACACACACACACACACACACACACACACACACACACACACACACACACAATGTTGTCCATTGCTATTTGCTTAATAGCTATAGAGGTCCATTTGGTTCCATTTGTACACTCTCAGAGTTAAATTAACATTGTTTTACAATACAAATTGGAGTCTCAGAGATAGAAATGCCATTAAATCGGGGTCTGTAGCCTATATTGTAAAATCAATGTTAAATTTACTCTGAGAGAGTACAAATGGAACCAAATTGACCCATAAGGGTTCATTTGGTTCCATTTGTATTACACTGTCTGAGTTACATATCCATAAGAGCCCATTTGGTTACTAATTATCATTTAGCTTTCTAAAAATAGAAATTATTAATCTTTAATCTGCACCACCACAAAATGACAGAACCGGGCCATGGTGTTAAAATTAACACCAGAAAGTTGGTGTGTCTGTATACGTTTAAGACTTAGCATTCGAAAACAGCTGATCTAAAAGCGCACACTGCATTGTGATGCAACTTGTTGTGAGCTTGTAGGTCTGCTATTTTAGGGGAGCTTGTAGGTCTGCTATTTTAGGGAAATATAACCAGTGTAGGATTTAGCATGTCTGGATGAGGGCTGTTTACTGTTGTACATTGTAGGGCAGTGCCTCCTGCATTAGCCTATGTGCCATTTAGAACCAGCTGGTACACAGGACCATTGAGTGACTTCCAAACTCCAGCACACAAAAATAATAACCTGAACTGAATTTCTTGACAGAAAGTCAATTTGCAGCTAGCTTCAGAATAAAGGGGTTCTGCAGCCAAAAAGGTTTGAGAACCACAGATATAGGGTGTTGCATTCCTAATAGTGTGATTTCTCTTGCAGATCATTCTACAAACCCACCTACCTACCCAAACAAACCACCCTATAGTCCACGCTAATTAAACGAACCCAAAGGCCTTTTTATTGTGTCATTAACAAATTGAGCTTCATTGAACGCACAAAAAGACAAAATATGATATTCGCTGGGCTTTGGTATGGTGATTCCAAAACATCCATGGTTACATTTCTTAAACCACTAAGCGACACACTGAGAAAACTTGAAGGCGATGGAATTCTTGTGCAACCAGCAGTTTGCATCTGAACCTTTTGTATGTAAAGTGCTTACCATCGCTGGAACATGTGACTTGCCTGCAAAAGCTTTAGTACTTAATTCAGTGCAATACAATGGGAAATATGGATGTCATAAATGTGAGCAGCCTGGAAACACTGTGAAGACTGGGGAGAGGGGTCATGTTCATGCATTTCCATTTACAGCTACAGATCCAAAAGGTCCACCACGCACAGATGCAAAGTTTGCTCTTGATGCTAAAATGGCAAATGACACCAACAGCATTGTAAGAGGGGTTAAGGGTCCCTGATTGCTTGGTCAATTAAAAAGTTATAGACTAATCAAAGGCACTGGTGTTGATTATATGCATTCAGTTCTTCTTGGAGTGATGCGCCTTTTGATGAATCTATGGTTTTCAACAGAGTTCTCTTCTAAGTCTTTCAGCATGTCCAAAAAATGTAAGGAAATTGACAAGAGATTCCAAGATATTTCCCCTCCATCTTCAACACGATATCCTCGGTCAGTATTCTCCCACAGAATGTTTTTTTAAAGCATCTGAATATCGGGATCTATTGCTCTTTTATGGGCCGGTTGTTTTTCGTGGTATTCTTGCAACAGTGTACTACAATCACTTCCTTCTGCTAAGTGAAGCAATTTTCATTCTGTTAATGGAATCCATATCTGTAGAACAGGTTGATCATGCAGAGAAACTGTTGTGGAACTTCTGTTCTCAATTTGGGGATCTCTATGGTGAGCGGTACCAAACTGCTAATGTACACCTTCTTGTTCACCTAGCAGACAGTGTCCGGGCCCTTGGTCCATTATGGACTCATTCATGCTTCCATTTTGAAGATAAGAATGGCTATTTGTTGAGGCTCATCCATGGTACTCAGAATATACCAATGCAGATGGTCAATGCAGTCAAACTTGTGCAGTCTATTCCTGTTGTATCACAAACCATAAACCCAGATAATGCCATAGCTGACTTTTACATGCAGATGTCTAAGGACCATCATTTTTGTCAGGACCATGATTTATGTAGGACTAAGCTGATAGGAGCATCAAGTGAACTTCAACTAGATGAAATTCACATTTCTACTTTGGAAAGACATGCTGGACTGTAATGAGAAACTCCGTCCCTCCCACCCCGGTCAGTGAAGCTATTCCTACTACTACCACCACAACAGAATCAGCCAGCAGTGCCCCCCCTCCCCCCGTCAGTGAAGAAACTCATGCTCATCGTGTCAATCCCTTTGAAATAAAGCCCCCTAAGTATCTCCTTGTGGGAGACAGCCTTGTAAGGCATGTAGCCATCCCAGAAGGTATCACTTACTCATTTTCTGGTGCAAAAATCAAAGATCTACACACATACATCCCAAATATCCTCCAGCATCACCAGTCTATTCATACCATTATCATCCACGCAGGTCTAAATGACATAAAATCAGGATCTGCCCGATCATCACAACTACAAAGCGATTATGAGACCTTAGCTAATTTTATTGAAACATTGAAAAAAAAAGTGCATTTTCTCAGGCCTAATGCCAACCCTCAGCAAACGTTCCGAAATATTCAGCCGTCTATTCAACACCAACACCTGGATTCAGAATTTCTGTGATGCATGTGGCTATGGCTACATTGACCATTTTGATTCAGTTTGGAAGAAGCCACATTTATTTTATGATTATGTTCATTTAAATTATAAAGGGAAAAAAATACTAGCCGCAAACATCACCCGTCAGCCTACCATCACTGCATGACGTCAATCAACTAGTACCAATCCCCATCCTTCGTATTTCCCTTCCTCTTCACCACAAACTATCATGCCCCCCTCTGTTATCCCTGTTATTATAACTCATCGACCTCATAATATTAGACACTCGCATCACGTTCCATCTAAAACATGCCTCCAACCAATTCCACAGGTTCCCACTGTTGGACGCACTGCCACTGTCCCTCAATCTTTTAGATTTGCATTGCAAAATGCCCGTTCCATTAATAATAAATCATTTATTTGGAATGATATATTCAAAACCAAAAATCTAGATTTTCTCTGCCTCACAGAAACATGGCAGAAGCCTGAGGACTACACTTCTCTGATTGAGCTCCGTCCACCCGACTGTTCATTTATCTGTGCTCCCAGAAACACAGGTCATGCAGGGGGTGGCCTAGCAGTGGTCCACATGGACCGTTTCTTAACCCGGTCTGTGAGCCCTGGTTCCTTTTCATCTTTTGAGCTACTAATGGCCAAAATAGGACGCTCTAATCCGTTTTACTGTGCTTTAATTTACCGTCCTCCTGGTCCAAATGGTTCTTTTTTAACCGAGTTTAGTAATTTTCTAACTTCTATTATTAAATTAGAGAGAGTGTTATTGCTCGCTGATTTTAACATTCATATTAATGACACTACGGACAGCTTTGCTGTAAATTTTTTAAGTATTACAGAATCATTTAATTTCATTCAGCACGTGTCAGGTCTGACACACATTAAAGGAAACACGCTGGACCTTGTTTTCTCCCTAGGTTTGGACATCCATGATGTCTGCACGGAGGAACTCTCTGTGACAGATCACTACTTTATTTCATTTAATTTATCTTTTAATCTTAACTGCCCAATTAGTAAGAGAGAGAAGACCTCACGCCTCCTAAATGAGTCTTCTGCTGAGAATTTCACTGCTGCATTCGACAGCACATTAGTTTTAGAACAGCCTTTAACAGATAGGCCTACTGAGAGTCTGGTCGACTCATTCAACTCTCACTGTTTGGCCATTTTAGATAGGGTTGCTCCCCTAAAAACCAGATCTGTCCCCTCTGTTAACTCCTCCCCGTGGTTAACTGAGGCAACT
This sequence comes from Nannobrachium achirus, assembly GCF_963921795.1. Taxonomy (NCBI): domain Eukaryota; kingdom Metazoa; phylum Chordata; class Actinopteri; order Myctophiformes; family Myctophidae; genus Nannobrachium; species Nannobrachium achirus. The sequence goes on from NC_137810.1 coordinate 86,943,996, forward strand.
CGCTCCTTTAAACGAAAATGTAGGAAAGCAGAGCGCCTCTGGAAGGCCAGCAAGCTCCAAGAAGACCGCGATAAGCTAAGGGAGCTGTTGATTCAGTATAACGGTCTAGTTAGGGATGTGCGGGCTTCCTACTTTGCAAATATAATCACCTCTAGCAAGAGAAATCCAAAAGTACTGTTTAACACTATCAACAACATAGTCAGTCCTGCCCCCCCCATCATTCCAGTCTCCTCTAATGAAGACTGTAACAATTTTCTTTCATTTTTTGTACACAAGGTACACTCAGTAAGGGCTAGCATCACCCCTTCCTCCTCCCCTCCTCCTCCCTGTCCCACTAGGCAGTCAACCCTAAGCAGTTTCTCTGCCATCTCTCTGCGAGAACTGACTGACCTTGTGAGGTCAATGAAGGTGTCTTCATGTCCACTAGATGTACTGCCTACATCAATGCTAAAAGATGTCTTTACATCAGTAGGACCCTGCATACTGTCTATCATAAATTCATCATTAACATCCGGCCATGTTCCATTTAATTTAAAAAAGGCAATTATTCAACCACTCCTGAAAAAAACAAACCTGGACCCTTCCCTACCATCTAACTACAGGCCAATATCCAAACTATCGTTCATCTCCAAGATTTTGGAAAAGGCAGTAGCAAATCAGCTAACACACATACTAAATCAACACAATATCTGGGATAAATTCCAGTCAGGTTTCCGCAAAATTCACTCCACAGAGACAGCTCTACTTAGAGTAACTAATGATATAATGATGTCTTCCGATGCTGGGGACTGCTCCATCTTGGTGTTGCTAGACCTAAGCGCAGCATTCGACACCGTAGACCAGGGGTGTCAAACTCATTTTGGGTTGAGGGCCACATTGGTCAAAAGGTGACTTGAGCTGGGCCGCAGCCAGCGCACGCGCACACACATCCAGCTAAGTGCCATTAAGTGTGCATATATATATATATATATATATATATATATATATATATATATATATATATATATAAAATAAACATATGTGTGTATATATATAAACATATATACATATGTACACACACACACACACACACACACACACACACACACACACACACACACACACACACACAGTGAACATTTTCAAACAATTTTCCAATGGCTGTTATACCAGTATTGTTTTTCAGTCTGTTGGCAGTCAGTTCTATAACTACAGTACTTCTGAACAATAGCTAATTTATGCAATTTGAAGTGAAAGAGATTACCTTTTTAACATTCCAACATTCCAGCATTTACATAAGCAGTTTCTGTTAGCTAATGGGTGGCTATCTGTAGTTATTGTTGCTAATGTGTGGCTATTGTCCTGAGGTTTCAGCTATGATCACCTGAGACTCCAGAGTTTCAGCTTGTATAGTTACACTTGTATTATGCAGGCCTACTTTGCTTGGCCAATAAAATCACATTTTATTACTAATCTGAATGGTAGTGTATGATACAATATAACAATTGAGATGATTGTGTTTAGTTTTCCTGCTCTTCTATTGAGACAATTAGATTGTGTCAAAGGTGTTTACACACACACACACACACACACACACACACACACACACACACACACACACACACACAAGATTTGTAAAGTTATACGTATATAGTGCTCAGTGTGAATAGGCCTTTACACAGCATTGTATTTCAGTAACTGACTCACTACTGTAGCTACTTTAATTATAGACACTGAAAACAAACAATGCATGTTTAAGGAGCCCAATTAAAACATTGAAAGAAGAACAACTCAATTTGAAGTTATACATATTCTTTTCTACTATTAACGCATTCGCTGCTTTTTCAAAATGGCTGCCAAGTACCAGGATGCCTCAGTCTCCATAGACTTCCATGTAATTCATAGTGCACAGATCATGCATGCCCATGCCTAGATCATGCACCATGTGTGTGCACGCTGTTCACAGCTTTCAAACAAAAAAATCCGCTTGGAAATCCGTTCAGGCATTCATGAGATAGAAGCCATTATGTTTTCTTCAAATGTGATGTGGTATGGGGGTTAAACATGCAATTTCGCGATTGTGATCATGCCTACTACATTTTTGGAGGTCCAAAAAAAAATTTGAAAAAAAAAAAAAAAAAAATTTAACCGACGGGGGTCCGTCGCGGGCCGCATTGGACCTCTTCGCGGGCCGCAAAATGCCCGCGAAATGGCAGTTTGACACCCCTGCCGTAGACCATCACATTATTATTGACAGGCTCAGAAAGTGGGTCGGTGTCTCCGGGAGCGCCCTAGATTGGTTCCAGTCCTATCTATCAGACAGGAGTTTCTCGGTGGCCGTTGGTCCCTATACCACGGAGCCATCTAAACTCTCATGCGGTGTGCCACAAGGATCGGTCCTAGGTCCACTTCTATTTGCTCTGTACATGCTTCCCCTAGGGCCAATAATAAATAGCTTTGAGGGTATCTCTTATCACTGTTATGCCGACGACCTTCAATTATACTGTTCATTCAAGCCAGACAAATTCGACATCATCAACACACTCCATGAATGCCTATCAGCCATCAAAAACTGGATGGCCAACAATTTTTTGCAATTAAATGCAGAAAAAACCCAAGTTTTAATTATTGGCTCAGATAAAGTCGCTGCAGATGTTGCCAACCACCTTGGGCCACTAAAGTCCAATATCAGCTCCAACCCTAGAAACCTAGGAATTATCCTAGACCAAGCCATGCTCCTGGACAAGCAAGTTAAGTCTGTTTCCAGTGCATGTTTCTATCACCTTCGCAATATCGCCAAACTCAGATCAGTTGTCTCATACCCGGAATTAGAAATGATCATCCATGCTTTCATATCATCACGTCTCGACTACTGTAATTCACTTTTCACCTGTCTCTCCAAATCCTCTTTAGACCGCCTACAACTGGTTCAGAATGCTGCTGCCAGATTGCTGACCAGAACCAGGAGATCATGTCACATCACACCCATACTGTCTTCCTTACATTGGCTCCCAGTAAACTATAGGATTCATTTCAAAATTCTTGTCATCACACACAGAACCCTCCATGGCCAAGTACCCCCATATATCTCTGAATTACTCCAACCATATGTCCCTAATAGGTCCCTAAGATCCTCATCCCAAGCCCTGCTGGTCGTTCCACCCACAAAGCTAAAAACGAAAGGTGATCGAGCCTTTGCCAGTTTTGCCCCCAGGCTATGGAATGACCTCCCCTATCACCTGAAATCTGTGACCTCTGTGGACCTTTTTAAAAAACTTTTAAAGACTCACCTGTTCAGACAGGCCTTTGTAACTTAGTGCTGTATCGATTTCTTGTTTTACCTGTGTTCGCACTGTTTTTCATTTATTTGTCTTATTCTTATAATTTGTACCCCTTTTGTTAATATTACCACATTGACATGTTTTGCTTTTATTGTTGTGAAGCACTTTGTGACTACGATGTCTGTGAAATGTGCTCTATAAATAAAATGTATGTACTTACTTACTTACTTACTGGTCACCGCATTGATTCTAAAACAGTGAGAGGATTTCATAGGGCACAAGTTAAGAGAAATTATCTCACATCAAGACATTATGGGAAAGGCAATCGGAGAAACATTTTTACTGTTGTTTTTTCTAGTGGAACAGGAATAAAGTATGGACAAGTTGAATTGTTCTTTACCTCTGAACAGTCTGATGCCAAATGGGCCCTTATTAACCCTTAAGTTCTGTTCAGATTCACTACACCTTCGTTCTGTTCGGGTCATTTTGACCCGGTGGATATTTGGTTTAAAAAAAACAACACTAATATAAATTTTAACTTAACAAATCATCATGATACATTGACTTTGACTCAATACCAAACAATTCATATGATATATTTGGTAAATGTTTGCATTTCTGCTTTGCTCTATCACATTAAACACTGAAAGAGCTAGGTGTTTTTACTGATTTAGCTGAAATCCATGTAAAAAACGTGCTTATAGGAAGGGGGGGAGGGTTCGGAATGGGGCTTCGGAAGGGGGGTGTTAGAAGTGGGGGTGACTGTGTGTCTGTGTTTTGGCATAATACTGTGTATTTCTGTGCTTCCGGGTCAAAATGACCCGAACAGCACTTAAGGTTCAAAAAATATGAGGGGGGTGTAGCATGGGTGTAGTGCAAAAATATTTTTTTTACATGTTCATCTCAGAAGAATCTTTAAGGCCAGTGAGTTTCAGGAGGAAACATTTTTAACTTCTACCTTTTTTTTTCAAATGAAAATGTAAAACGGGTCAAAATGACCCGAACAGCACTTAAGGGTTAATGCATTTGAAAGTGCAGATTTTACTTTGCTTCAAGATGCCGTCACAAATGGTTCATGCTTTCACGTTGTGCCGCTACTTGAAAACTCTGTCAATACAGTAGCAGTGTCCCTTGAGCATATATTGGGAAAAGTTTTTTTCATTGACTTGACCTCTATGCCTGGCCTTGTATTTGTAACACATTTCCCAAACACACTGGGAACACACTGGGACGTTTTAGACTTGACCTTTGTACTGTATATTGAAGCTGTCATACAAATAAATATGGTACATCAAATTGGCCTGAATTTGTAAGTTGTATGATGCTAAATGAGACTAAGAGAATTTTGAGAACATTAAATCCATGTTTCTCAATGGCATCTAATTATTCAACTTTAACTGAGATCTAGAAAAGAGATACCGATGAGGTAATCTTGAGAACTCATAGTTATCACTTGTGTGAGACTGATTTGAGACTATATAACAGATGCCATTGAGACCGTTTAGAGAGCTCACATAGCAAGCACTATGAGAATTAGCTAAGACACTATGAAAGAGATACCAGTGATCTAATTTTGAGAGCTCAGACATTGATCACTTCAAGTCTGAATTGAGACTATGTACAAGAGATAACACTAAGAAATGTTTGAGAGATCACTTCGAGACAGATCTGTGACGACGTACAAGAGATAACAATAAGAAATGTTAGAGATCTCAGATCGTGATCACTGTGAGACTCGAACCATGTTTATTTCTCAGGAGTCATGGTTGAGAAGGATGAGAAACAGGACTTCGGTCTCGACTGTTGCTCATCTTTGTCTTAAGACAGAAATGAGATAAAAAGTAGTTCTTAATGGTGATTTTTGCTTTGCTATGGGTAATGCTGGTCTAAGATCAGATTTACAGCGGGGAAAAAAGAGCTTGGTGCGTAATGCATGCGTGTGCGTGACTGATGCGTAGCAGCTTCTCCTGCACTCGCCTACAAGTTAAACCATGACAAACAAACCGAAAATGACTGTTGATAGAAAATAGCCTAAAAGTATTCCTTTATCTCTTGCATTTGTTTCGATGTTAATAATAGATTCCTTGGCAGCCTTCTTCTGCCTGTCAATCAGTTAAACAGCGCACGCCGCACAGCTGCCGTGAGTTAGGGATCTCGGTACATGAAAGGGGATTTTAATAATGATTAAATGGCCGGGTCTCTCGGAACCTCGGAAATAAAAGGATTTCGGGACAACACGTCACAGGTTTCGGTCTGTAAAAAAAGAAAGAAAGTCGGAACGGGTCGGAATCGCACAAGACCGTTACGGGGCTACTCGGGTTTGGTTTTGTAAGTTGATTATTATTTCGGAACCGGTCGGAATCGGTCGAAATTTGACGGTACTTTTCGATTTCGATTCGCTTTTTTGGACCCGTGAAGACCTCTACTTGAAAGTCCTTAAATTGTCACTTTATAAATGTGCAGACTGCAGATACCCTGTATACACCACCACATCCAGTGAGGGGGGTTACGATGTGGGGATGCTCACTGAGCATCCCCACATATAGGCGCGTGCACACATAGGCATCAAAGGGGGCTTGAGCCCCTGCCCTTTTACCCGTCTGTAAAAAGTGCCCTCTCCAGACCTCTGCCCTCCTATGGTGAAAGAAATTGATTATGCTTAGAAAGCACCGAAAATAGCAGACCTCCAAGCTCACAACGTGTTGCAGTGTGATGCGCTGTGAGCTTGGAGGTCTGCGATCTTCAATATTTTCACCAAAAGAGCCTTTTATAAATGTCATCCCCTGCCCCTCTAACATTCTCTGCACGTGCAAGAGTTGCAGGAGCAGGGTTGTTAGGGTTACTTTTAAAAAGGAATCCCCTACAGTTACAAGTTACTTGCAAAGAAAATGTAGTCAGTAACGTAATCTGATTATCACAATTTAAAAAGTAACTACTAGTTACTTTCAGTTACTTTTGGATTACTTTTTAGCAAAACTCTGTTTAATTAAATAAAACAAGTTTTACCATTGATAACTAGACAAGAATATTGAGCCTATGAAATTAGGAAAAGGACAACAGAATTTTACTTAAACAAAGTGGCAGTACTTTACGCTGATTCGACTTGATTATGTTATTGTTTGGCGTTAATTTATTTGTAAAATTGATGAGGGCAAGGGGAGAATGTAATCCAGCATGTAACCCCCATTATTCAGATCCGTTACTGTAATCCAGATTACACATTTTAAAATGTAACCTATGACTTTACAAGTTACCTGTTTCATGTAATCTGATTACGTAATCCCGTTACATGTAATCCGTTACTTAACAACCCTGTGCAGGAGCATGACTGTTTTTGACTTGGGAACTTGAAGGCTTTGGCCGTGGGCCAGCACACTTTATGACAAGCAGTGTGCCTCACAATGTTATTTTTCCCGTATTTGTGTAGTGTTTTAGGTTAACTTGCAGAAAAATAAAATGCTATAATAAAATGTTCTGTGTTCTGGGGGCAACATTCACAAGAAATGGCAGATCTACAAGCTATGTTTGGCAAAGCGATTTGGTGTAGACCAGGGGGTTCTTCAACGTTTTCAGCCCAAGGGCCCCTTAGCTGAGAGAGAGATGAATGCAGGGACCCCCACTACGTATTGTATCAAATTGTGTTTGCAGATTATGTTCATAGATTTCTTAGACAGCTTAGACATGTTTGACAGCACTGTCATCATGTTGGAGTAATGTGTATTTTCAGACATTTAACCACGAGCAGTGGTCCTTGAAGGGATTCCATGGTGGCCCCCGGCTGAATGATTGAGTGGTGGTAACCAAATGGACCCTTACCCGTTTAATCCCACCGGTCACAATAGTGACCGTAACTATTTTCTTCATTTATGAGGCTATAAAATGTTATTGAATGATTCATTCATGCATTTCCAGCAATTATTGAAAAGTTGAAAGGGTCCCAATCAAATATGTGCAGTTTCACATGTTAACTTTAAATTGTCACATGACCAGAGCTGTTTACTTCCTGTCTGCACCAAGAGGAGAGGATGGAAGCATCAAAGCCCCAAAAGAAAATGTTAGTAAAGTATCTTAACATAAAGATAGGACCATGATTTTTGGTACACGTCTTCTTTAAGATGTCTAGTATTGGTGTATGCCTTTGCAATTACTCAAATGTGTTCAGTGTGGTCATAAAACGAACAAACATATCGACGGCAACAATAGTGACCGGTGGGATAATACATTAGCAACTACTGTAGCTATACATAATGCACATAGCAAATTATTCTCTTTCTGCTGTTTTCTTTTACTTTAACTGGGGAATTCCCGGGGACCACCGACTCCTGGTGCTCCAGAAGGGATGCAAAAGTGGTCGCGCCCCCTAGTGGAGGACCCCCGCCACTGCAGTGCACATAAAATGCCGGCAGCGCACATGAAATGCCGTAACTCAGGCTAGGAGCGAACGGGAGAGCTGGGGCCGGTACCCACATGTCCGCCTCGGCGGCGCGGAGACAGCCGTGCGTAGAGCGCCACCTTGCGGCGGACCCCCGCCACTGCAGCCCGCTAAAAAGGCCGTAACTCGCCCCCCCCCCCCGAGCCACCTCACCTGACGGTCGCTTATCTCCCAATTATTGAGTCTTACTGGTATGTTGGATGAAAATTAGCTCCCAGACAAGGCATGCAACATTGCAGTTTCTCAAAGTGAGAAAGATGCTGTCCTCAGTGATTGTGATAATGATGTGTCAGGCATGGACTATTAGGGGCAAACAGGTTATTAGGGGCAAGCCAGGCTGTTGAATGCACGTGCTGAATTTATGCAATTAGATGAGTGGAACGATGACTTACTAGTAAAACGCCTAAGGGCGACAAGCGACCTTGCCATGAAGGGTGAGGTCATGCCATGTCTTGGCCATCTGACCAGTTATGTACGTATATTGGACCAGTTACCCATATATGGAGACCCCTGGCACCCATATATGGAGATCCTTGTACTGTATATGCTGTGAGACCCCAAACATGCTTATACTCAGTTATTTGTTATGTGAAAGTCCTATGACGACTATGACATTAGACATCATACATACAATCCCTTTTGTGCCCATATAAGGAGAGCCCTGTCTGTAGAACCAGCCACACAGATGGTGGTAGGTAAGTAGTAAGATGAGGGATGCAGTATGGCGGATGGTAAGTACTGTAGGTAGTTAGATGATGGATGCGGTATGGTGGTTGGTAGGTAGTAGATGAGGGATGCAATATGTTGGTGGGAAGGTACTGTAGATAGTTAGATGAGGGATGATGGTAGTAGGTAGGTAGGTAGACCATACTGCTGTGGTGTTTGGTAGGTAGGTAGATAGATAGTTAGATTAGGGATGCAGTATGGAGGTACATAGTTAGATGATGGATGCATACTAGGTAGGTAGGTAGGTAGGTAGATAGGTAGGTAGGTAGGTAGGTAGGTAGGTAGGTAGGTAGGTAGGTAGGTAGGTACCGGTAGGAAGGTAGGTAGGTAGATGATAGATGCTGTAAGGTGGTAGGTACTGGTATGTAGTTAGATGATGGATGCAGTTTGGTGGTAGGTAGGTATGTACAGTAGGTAGATTCATTATGGTGGTAGGTAGGTAGGTAGGTAGGTAGTTAGATGATGGATGCAATATGGTGGTAAGAGGGTAGTTAGATGAGCGATGCAGTATGGTGTGGTATAGTTAGATGAGGGATGCAATATGGTGATTGGTATGTATGTAGGTAGTTAGAAGAAGGGATGCTGTATGGTGGTAGGTAGGTAGTTGTATGAGGGCTGCAGTATGGTGGTAGGTAGGCACCGGTAGTTAGATAAGGGACCCAGTATGGTGGTAGCTGTGGGTCTTTACATGAAGGATGCACTATCATGGTATGTAGATAGTTAGATGGTGGATGGTTGAAACTGCAGTTTATTATGAGAAACGGCACATCATGTCCGTGTCTGTCCGTCCGTCACACTTTTTTACGGTCTATGGGTTTGCCGCTCTGACATCATGCTGACTCTCACACTCTGACATCACACTCTGACGTCACTGTGATGCCAGGGGAACGAAATCCCTTTTATGCCCATATATGGAGATATGGAGATCACTGTGATACCAGGAGAACCAAATCCCTTTTATTGATGATGTCATCAATATTGATGACATCATCAATATTGATGATGTCATCAATATTAAGCCCATATCTGTGAATATCTATGGGTACCAGGGGTCTCTAGGTAACTGGTCCGATATATATCACTGGTCAGATGACCAATTATGGTGCGACCTCACCCTTTAGGGCGAGGTCGCTTTTCACCCATAGGTGTCTTACTGGTAGTGGTAGGTAGTTTAATGAGGGATGGAATATGGTGGTAGGTAGGTAGTTATGGCCTTTGGTGTAAGATTTTCACTTTCTAGGATAACTATATTTACTATATACCCTTTAAAAGGTTGATACAACACATTATCCCACCGGTCACAATTGTGACCGATCATAAAACACACCTTTTCACCTACTTTTTCATGAAAATTTCAAAAAAATATAATTTATTATTTCAAAGGGTTACTAATGACACAATATTTGAATATTCTTATGTCTGGGAAAAATTCGGGATTAAACAGGTTAACGGTCCATTTTACACTCTCAAGATTTACATTAAGCATTACTAAATTTACAAGAAGCCTACACAATTGAGAATAAATACATACAAAAAAGCCTGGTTAGCCTGCTATATCCTGTATATCCACATAAATACAGCGTGTGGAATTCAAAATCTTAACCTAAGGAAACATTAGGCCTGGTCAAGTTTTCAATCTGAGAGGCTAAATCTCATAAAATGGCATTCTGTGGCTCAGACGACAAATAAGGGACCTTTATATGAAAAGCTTTGAAAACCACTGATCTAGAGGGTTTAACTGGTTATGTGACAAGCAATACAAGCAAGAACCAGGATTTAAAATACTCCAGACTTATTTTGTGAACACAATCTATTTTTGATAGAAACAAAATCTTGCGGAAAAGCTCTATCAGTTTTAGAGCTCCACATTGTTCATGTTCTATTTTGCATCCTTTTGAATTGTGTTTTGTTTCCCTTGCTTTTGTTTGAACGTGTAACTTCTCTGTGCAGCACTGTGTGATTTCTGTTCAGACATGTGCTATTTAGCCAACAAAACCATGCATGTACGAAGATGAACATGCACACACTGCCAACTAGCACTGGAACTGCAAACACAGAGGCTTTAAATAGACAAAGACTAACTAGACACAGGTGAACATTACAACAATCAAGACATGATTGGCTGTTGAACTAACAGGTGACCTACATTTGCAAAATAGAGACTAGTGAGACAAGGTAGCAACACCTAGGGGTGGACACTGGACAGGATGCACTAGGAAAAGAAAGAAGAAATGAAGTGAGAAGAAATGTCACAACACAGTTCCCACATCAGTTTTTCTGCTGTTGCAGCAGGAAAAATAGTATGAACTACTAACAATACAGTCTGTAGTGAATATTGTGATCTCGTAGCCCTACTTGCAGCAAAACTCATTTAAAACAAAACTGTTCCGTTTTGAGGTTTTATTTTTTGTTTAACTTTAATTTGTAACACTCAAAAATAAGTGTAACACTTTCTTCATAATTTAAATGTAATTTAATGCACCACAATGAGTACAGATTTGGTGTTGTGAGCTTGTAGATCGGCTATGGTTGAAATGGTGGTGACATATCCCAAGGAAGTTATAAACACACACACGCACGCACGCACGCACACACACACACACACACACACACACACACACACACACACACACACACACACACACACACACACACACACACACACACACACAGTATATATAAAAATAAACAACACAAAATCCCTTGACTCGTACAACCAGAGCTTTCTGTAGCTCCAACAGTGACAGGCAGGCATGCAGCACACACAAAGTTTCTCTGTTAGCGCCCACAAAGACTGAGCTCAGATCGGTCACTCTCAATATGATCTTGTTTCTCAGATATTTGAGAATACATGACTTGGTTCTCCTTCTTTAGCGGTTGAAGAACATACCACAAGGGGTCATCAAGCATGCCATTGTGCTGCTGTATTTTGCTGAGCAACCTGGCTTGATTTTCTCTCACTAAGGCTTGCAATGAAGGCAGTCCTGTTCCAACATGCAGGTTAAGTAAGTTATGTGTAGTAACCCTCACCCCAAGTAGGGATTTCACTCTAGTCATGTAGAGTTTTAACAGACTTTAAGGGAATGTGTAAACAAGCCTCACACCCACACAAGATAGTTAATGAATACTATTGGGACAGGAGGGTACTAGGGAATAATAGGGTAGGCTATGTAATATCCGTTTTATGACTGCAAATACAACTTTACACTTGTCTTGAACCCCAGCATCCCTATTATAGGGGTCACCAAGAATAGCCCATCTACAAGCTCACACCGTGTCTCAATGTGTCCATGAGCTTGTAGATCTGCTATTTTTGGCGAACAGAGTAGGCCGTAGATGGAAAAAGAACTCAACAAGTACAGTGCAAATCATGTCTATGTTATAAGCTTATTGAAGTGATATTGTGGATTTCAAAATGTTATCTAATTATTCTGAGGCACCCCTGGACTGGCATCATGGCACCCACTTTGGAAACTTTGTTTTATATCATCTCCATGGTCCCATAGTTTAACTGTTATATAAAATGTGTAATTTGTATATCTTTTTTTAAAGGCTAGACTGGATGGACACAAGCAAAAGAAGATGAAGAGAAGGCTGTCAGTGCCATCTGAGATCACCCTAGCTGAAGAAGAGATCCAGGTTAAGAAAAGAATGCTTGACTTGATGGAGACATCGGAGAAGGGGGCTTCAGAGAGTTTCGCTCAGTTGACACAGAATATTGACAGACTGACAAACTCTCTTGCAGACGGATTCTCACTCCTCCGACAGGTCCTTCAGCCACCTCCACACTCCTCATACATGCCTCCACCTCAGTCGTACACCATACCACCACCATACACAACCACAGGTCCCTATGGGCAGATGATCCCATCAACACCAGCACGTCATACACCATCACCGATCCCATTCCAGTCACCACACACACCAACACACCAACCAACACGTCAGACACCATCACCGGTCCCATTCCATTCAACACACACACCAACACACCAAGCACCAAAACCACAAACAGCAGCATCACACACACAGCAGTCCAACCTGACACCAACACACCAACAAACAGCTACCGCAGGAAACCAGGAGTTTGCCCAGTACACCTACATTGGAGATCTGATGAATAGCGAAATCCAGGAGTTGTAAAGCGGTTCCCAAATTAGAAGACGTCAACCCTGTTTGCTGCCGCTGGAAGTAAGGCTGCTACTGTGAGTACTTCTGTACCCCAGTACACAGCTCCTCCCCGGCCGTGCTATCATAGAGCACAGCTTTGGCAGGTTGAAGGCATGCTGGAGATCACTGTTCTTCAAGGCTCTGGAGGTCCACCGCACCTTTGTCCCCACCGTTATCACCGCCTGTGCCGTGCAGCGTGCTCCACAACATGTGCCACACAGCGGGGGATGTCCTCCAGCCTGTAGAGGATGTTGGGGACAGGCATGTGCACACATAGACATCAAAGGGGGCTTGAGCCCCTGCCCTTTTACCTGTTTGGAAAAAGTGCCCTCTCCAGACCTCTGCCCTACTATGGTGAAATACATTGATTGAGCTTAGTTTGGTGTGGTATCAAGCACTGAAAATAGCAGACCTCCAAGCTCACAACACGTCACGTTGTGAGCTTGGAGGTCTGTTATTTTCAATATTTTCACCAAAAGAGCCTTTTATAAATGTCATCCCCTGCCTCTCTAACATTCTCTGCACGTCCCTGCTGCAGAGTTGCAGGAGCATGACTGTTTTTGACATGGGAACTTGAAGGCTTTGGCCATGGGCCACCACACTTTATGACAAGCTGTGTCCCTCACAATGTTATTTTTTCTGTCTTTTTTAAGTGTTTTAGGTTAACTTGTGAAAAAATAAAATGCTATAATAAAATGTTCTGTGTTCTGGGGGCAACATTCACAAGAAATGGCAGATCTACAAGCTATGTTTGGCAAAGTGATTTGGTGTAGATCAGGGGTCTTCAACGTTTTAAGCCCAAGGACCCCTTAGCTGAGAGAGAGATGAAGCAGGGACCCCCACTACGTATTGTATCAAATTGTGTTGCAGATTATGTTCATAGATTTCTTAGACAGCTTAGACATGTTTGACAGCACTGTCATCATGTTGGAGTAATGTGTATTTTCAGACATTTAACCACTTGAACCGTCAAATACTCTGCTCTTCTTTTCCCTCTACAAACCTCTTTGCCAAAAATAGCCGATCTACAACCTGGTCTATGTAAAAAACCTGATCCTATCACACAAAGATTTGGCAGCCCCCCTGTAGTAACTCTGAGGACCCCCTTGAAGACCCCTGGTGTAGACTGAAAAAAAGCCGGCCAAGTACAGAGCCAACTCAGGTCCAGTCCAGTTTACTAAGTCTAGAGCAGTGGTCCTTGAAGGGATTCCATGGTGGTCCCCAGCTGAATGTTTGAGTGGTGGTAACCAAATGGACCCTTAACGGTTTATTTTACGCTCTCAAGAGTTACATTAAGCATTACTTAATTTACAAGAAGCCTACACAATTGAGAATAAATCAATAAAAAAAGCCTGGTCAGCCTGTTATCTCCTATATCCACAGATACAGCATGGAATTCAAAATCTTAACCCACAAAAACATTAGTCAGGTTTTGTGTCTGGGAGGGTAAATCTCATCAAATGGTAGTCTGTGGTTCAAATGATGAATACCTTTATGAAAAAGGTTGAAAACCATTGATCTAGAGGGTTTAACTGGTTAATGTAACCTTTGTTTTTCTTCAAGCAAGCAATACAAGCAACAACCTGGATTTGAAATACTCCAGACTTATTTTGTGAACACAATCTATTTTTGATAGAAACAAAATCTCACTGAAAAGCTCTATCAGTTTCAGAGCTCCAAACTGTCCATTTTCTTGTTTTGCATCCTTTTGAATAGTTTTTTGTTTCAATGTGTAACTTCTCTGTGTAGCATGGTGTGATTTCATCCATGTACCAAGATGCACATACACACACTGCCAACTACCACCAACTAGCACTGGAACAGCAAACACAGAGGGTTAAATAGACAAAGACTAACTAGACACAGGTGAACATTACAACAATCAACACATGATTGGCTGTTGAACTAACAGGTGACCTACATTAGCAAAATAGAGACTAGTGAGACAAGGTAGCAAAACCTAGGGTGGACAGGATGCACTAGGAACAGAACTACACAATAAAAGTACACAGAAAGGTCATGACAGTTTCCACATGATTTTTTTTCTTCATTTTTTGTTTGTGATGCCTTGTGCTGTTGCAGCAGGAAAAATAGTATGAACTACTAACAATATAGTGAGTAGTTAATATTGCGATCACATACTTACTGTTCTGTTTTGAGATTTTATTGTTTGTTTAAATTTAATTTGTAAGATTAAAACACTCACAAATAACACTTTCTTCATCATTTAAAGATTAGTTAATGCACCACAATGAGTAAAGGTTTGGTGTTGTGAGCTTGTAGATCGGCTATGGTTGAAATGGTGGTGAAATATCGCAAGGAAGTTATACACACACGCACACACACACGCGCGCCCGCGCGCACACACAGTACCAGGTAAATTAAAATAAACAACACAAAATCTCTTGACTCGTACAACCGGAGCTTTCTGTTGCTCCAAAAGTGAGGCATACAGCCCACACAAACTTTCCCTGTTGGCGCCCACAAAGAGTGAGCTCAGATCATTAAACTCAAGTCCATACTTCCCTCTGATGTCCTGTGTGAGGGGACACACCAGTGTGCTGTTCGTTTTCTATATCAGTCTCACATTGACAAGTACGCTGCTCCGGTGGTATGCGATCTGGGCTGATGGCTTGGTATGTCCTATATTGTGTTCCCTCTTTGGATTGCAGTTTATGAACCATTTCCCTTCGGTCACTCTCAATATTTGAGAATAAATGACTTGGTCCTCCTTCTTTAGCAGTTGAAGAACATACCACAAGGGCAGGCCATTGCACTGCTGTATTTTGGGTAGCAACCTGGCTTGATTTTCTCTCACTGAGGCTTGCAATGAAGGCAGTCCTGCTTCCAACATGCAGGTTATGTTAGGTGTAGTAACCCTCACCCCAAGTAGGGATTTCACTCTAGTCATGCAGAGAGTTTTAACAGACTTTAAGGGAATGTGTAAACAAGCCTCACACCCATACAAGATAGCTGATGAGAAATCAGACTAAAAAAACATATGTTTTCACAAAATGGAGCATCATAGTTGGTAGACAGGAAGATAATGAGTTTGTTTAAGTGATGTGTCTTCTCTTTTATAAGTAGAGCAAGTGAGTTTCGGGAATTTCCATCAACAGTGAAGATGACTGTCACAGTGCCTCACTGTAAATGAAGCAAGCTGTCTTGTCTTCATCAGATCCCAATATAGCCATAAACTTGGTTTTGTATTCATTAACAAGCATGCCATATAGGACTATTCATCACAATATTCCTCCAGATATTTCAGTTTTTTCAGTCAGCCTTTCCCTTGATGTTTCCAGGATAACAGTGTCATCCATTCACATTAAAACATGGAGCCATTTTAGGAAACCATTGTTATCACACTGTTGTTTCATCTTTCTGATGAGCATATCGACAAACATCACAAACAGGAAGCGGTATGTAATGGATCCTTTACTCATTTTGGTGGAGCCCAGGGGGGGAAATCTTGCTATTTCGAACGGCCGTCAGTACGACAAAGGAGCGTCGGGAGGGTTAGCGACCCCACGGAGGTTAGGTTTAGGGTAAGGCTTAGAGTTGGGTGTCGAAAAAATTACATGTAGTAACAGCGAAGCTATGCCGAGCCCAGGATACTTGTTGTCATACTTGTTGTACATTTCCAATCACCTGGGTTTGTCCAATCCCAGTCTGTTGGAGATGGCCTACTCCCATTCCTTTTTTTGTGAATAACTCAAGATGAGCTAGATTTATCTTGGGTTGGCTGCTAGTGGGATCGTAGAGGAGAATTAAGAAGCATTCCACAATGGAAATGACCTCCTCTAGAATTGGTTTTGGAGTTATGACAGAACCGTGAAGGCCTCTGTTGCCATGTCAACGGCATTCCAGGTTTCCCATGCTTTCTTCTTTCCCCTGGTTGCTGCAGATAGCATCACAGCCAGTGAAGGCACGGAACACAGGAAGAGCCTTGGATTTGTGAGGACCCAGCGTCTTGGCAATATCATGGGCAGAAATGTGTTGGTCCCAACTTCCACCCAACGTTCTTCAATGTTCAGTTCTAAAACATGTGAAACCACGACATGTGTCCACAGTGCACCGAGTGATCTTCTTAGACCCCTTTCTTGCAGCAGTTGCCACAAGGAGTAGCATCCTTATATCTGCCTTTTCATGTGTGTAATAGGCAATCGGATCCGTTTATTGTGGCTGAGATGATAGAACATTGGGTTCGCAAGTGGTAAGGATCTTGGCCAGAAAGTGAAAGAGCTCTGTTTTATTTTCATCCACTCTTAGGAACCTTTTTCCAGTTGGTTGGTATAGCATATTGTTTTTCCATCCACTCTTGTTCATGTGTCCTTTCCCTGCTTCTGTCTTGTCTGGGACTTTAAGCTGTTAAATTCATACAACATCCACTCTGTTGGTCCTTTCAAATTTTGCAATGATAAAAGGTATAGATCTTGCTGGAAAACTCATTGAAGGTCTTAGCTTTGTCTGGTTTCAGCATGTTGATGAGCCTCACGCAGGGATCTTACAACAGCAAATACATTATTTGGTAATGGCGGAAAGTAAAAAATGATATCACAAATGAATAACTCTTGCCGCTATAGCCCTAAACCCAATATTCATAGAAAATGTCAAATAACTAATGTGTTGCCATAATTATAATGTTTATCATAGGAGCAGCAATTCGTTTTAAACATACTGTAAACGACAAGGTTCCATAACTACAAAATAGTCGTATTTTAGATAAATCATCAGACCACACTTTAAGGGTATTCAAATATACTGAAAGGTTATTTGTTTGTTTTTTATAAAACAAAAACATACAACACAAACGTGTAGGTAAAAGTGGTTGTGTGAAACCTTATCATTGATTGGTCTATAGCTTGCTATTCAGATGTAATTCAGTTCAATCAGCTCAAACTCATTGTAATTGAAGGTGTGATTTACATGGCTTTGTATGGAACCGCAGTGTGTAATGAATGATGGTAGGTAATTTGCAGTTACTTGGTATGTTATTTTGTCGATACCAATCATCAGAATAATGTCCCTAATTAGCATACTGCTCCACAACCTGTTGCATAACTTGGGCACAGAGAGGAGGTCCCAAGTCTGTGGACCTCAGACAGGCCAAGTTAGATGGCTTGGTTTCGGGGAAATCTTTTAAAAGACTGGCTGGCGTACTGTTCTGGGAGGTCCCAAAATAGAGAACCCCCAGAAAGGGGGCAAGGGGGTCCGGAACATTTTACACCCATCATTTACTCATTTGATTCCTTGGCCCAGAAAACATAAGATTGGCATGTTTAATTCAGTTTCTAGGTTGTCTAGAATCCAAGATAGCACAAATGATGTATTTTATGTCGGCCATTTTGAATGTCCAAAATGGCAGCTTTGCAGATGTCTGTGCAAAAGCCAACACAGATGTGTGGATTCCCCATTCTCTGAATATTCCAAAAATGTATACTTTTACAAATGAACAAAGTGGTTCATGTAGTATCACTGTTAACCTGTTTTATAGGATATCTGAAATCCTATGAAAATAGTGTGGTGCATTGCGAGCTAATAGATCAGCTATTTTCAAAAGACATGTTGAGAAGTTATAAAGTATAGCCTTTGCTTTTTTTTTTAAAATTATTGAAAATTGTCAGTTTACAATCATTTCAGCATTTTCACTCATACATACAATTCAAAGGCATTTAAGTACATTATAATAGACACATATAGAAAGTATATGTAAGGTCATTACTTTTCGTTTTAAACCCCCCTTTTTTCAATATCAAGCCCAAGTCTTTAGCTACAAAAAATATAATAGTTAAATAGAAATATAATAAATATAAGAGCAATATAATGCACATTACAACGTCAAAAGGTGCCACGGCTTCAGTACAGCTTGTTTAGAGTCCAACATTCTTTGTCTCTTCAGCTCAGTGCATATCTGTTTAAAGACCACCTCTCCAGAGATGGCCTCCTGCTTAATAGTCATTGCACAGCGGGTATTCCACAGCTTATTAACTGTGGTACATACAACAGCCCAATAAAAGTCCTGGTCCATGGGTGAGAGCTTCTAATCAAATACGTCATACATTACTGCGTTGTAAGTCAACTTTACATTGAAACCAATACGGGCCATTCTCCCCCACACATACTGTGACCTGGGACAATCAACTAGCAGGTGCTCTAATGTTTCATCATCATTACAGCTCACAAATGGGCACTTAACAGTTGTTACGAAACAGCTCCACTTGACAACTGCTCTAACGGCTAGTCGTCTTACGGACACCAGCCACATAACGTCTCTCTTATATCTATAGCCTTTGCCTCCAGTCACCATTCAATTTATCATAAATCTCAAACACTGTTCTACTGTTCTGGAGCACGCAAAGCAACATCCATCACAATAAACTATCAATGTGTATTGTATTCAGTCATGTTGAGATGATATGACTCCACGGCTTTAGCGTCCTTTTCATTGTCAACCTTGCTTAACTGAATGATCCTTTATGTGTATGTGTGAACTAACTTAAACTAAAGACTTTTTCTTTGTATGAGTCTTCATGTGTGTTTTTAGATTACCCATTTGATTAAAGCCTTTATCACATACTGTACAAGAAAAGGGCTTTTCCCCTGTATGAGTCATCATGTGTGTTTTTAGATTACTTGCACTAGCAAAGCTATTACCACAAACATTACAAGAACATGGCTTTCCCCCTGTAAGAGTCCTTTCGCTTGTATGAGTCCTCATGTGTGGTTTTAGAAAACTCTTGTGAGCAAAGCTTTTACCACATACTGTACAAGAAAACAGCTTTTCCCCTGTGTGAGTCCTCATGTGTATTTTAAGATGACTTGCACTATTTAAGCCAATACCACAAGCTGTACAAGAAAAAGGCCTTTCGCCTGTATGAGTCCTCATGTGTGTTGTTAGATTACTTGTGGTAAGACAACCTCTACCACATATTGTACAAGTATATGGCTTTTCTCCTGTATGAGTCATCATGTGTGTTTTCAGATGACCCATTTGATTAAAGCCTTTATAACACACTGTACAAGAAAATGGCTTTTCCCCTGTATGAGTCCTCATGTGTTTGTTTAGATCACCCTTGTGAAGACAACCTTTTCCACAAACTGTACAAGACAAGGGCCATTCACCTGTATGGATCATTGTGTGCCTCTTCAGATCTTTCTTACAATTTAACATTTTTGCCACACTCTTTACAACTAAAACCTTTCTTCCCTGTGTGACTCCTCATGGATTGAGTTTGTTTTGATGAATTCAGGTCCTGGGACAGCTTGCACTGTCCTCCCACATTTTTGTTTGGGATTTCAATTTGTTTAAAGTTGACTGATCTCCCCTGGTCTCCTCCCACTCATCACTGTCTTCAGTTTCAGATTCAGAACAGTGTGAAGAGAGAAGATTTTTTTTTAATAATAATTAAGAAAGAGTACAAAAGAGATAAAACATTCAATAATAACAACAAGAATAAA
Organism: Nannobrachium achirus; assembly: GCF_963921795.1. Lineage (NCBI taxonomy): Eukaryota > Metazoa > Chordata > Actinopteri > Myctophiformes > Myctophidae > Nannobrachium > Nannobrachium achirus. Next base: position 86,964,042 of record NC_137810.1, read on the forward strand.
ACAGGAGTTCAAAAAAAAAGTCAACTGGGGAAGGCGATTTGGAACAGGTGGGTTTTCAAGGCAGTTTTGAAGGCAGGGAGGGAGGGGGCATCTCTGATGGGCTTGGGGAGTTCATTCCAGAGTGTGGGGCCGGCTACAGAGAAGGCCCTGTCACCCCTGTTTTTTTTCTTTGCCTTGGGGACCTTAAGGAGGCCATCCTCACTGGACCTGAGGGAGCGTGTTGGGGCATATGGTTCGAGGAGGTCGGAGAGGTAGGGGGGAGCCAGGTTGTGCAGAGCCTTGTAGGTGGTGAGGAGTAGTTTGAAGTGGATACGTTGTTTTACGGGGAGCCAGTGGAGGTCATGGAGGACAGGTGTGAGCGGGTGCTGGTGAGGAGGCGAGCGGCTGAGTTTTGGACATATTGAAGTTTATTTAGGGTTTTGGAGGTGATGCCATGGAGTATGCCGTTACAGTAGTCTAGTCGGGAGGAGATGAATGCGTGGATGAGGGTTTCAGCAGCGGAGAAAGTCAGGGAGGGGCGTAGACGGGCGATGTTCCAGAGGTGAAAGAAAGCTGTTTTAGTGATGTTGTTTACGTGGGGGAGGAATGACAGGGCAGGGTCGAAAATGACACCTAGGTTTCGGATGCGGGAAGAGGTTTTGACCAGGGAGCCGATGGTGAGTGAAAAATCCTGAGTGGAGCGGGTGAGGGAGTCAGGGCCGATGATGATAATTTCAGATTTATTGGCATGTTACCAACAAGTTAACTGTTTCACAATTACTGTGTAAGGTCCCATTTGTGGGTCGCGGACACATTGTTATTCTGTCACCAGTAATATCCTGTGATTTTTTGGTTTCATATATTTTTTATACATACATTTAACAAATTAAAAAGAAATTCAATGTTTTCCAAAATAATTTCATGAATACATAATATCATTTTAATAAAAAATAAATAATGCGATGCTGTGTGCGTGTATATTGTGCAATTATGTTCCAAAATCTTTGGACATACATATATAAAATGAATGTTTTACACCCTCCAACGTTATATTAATTCCAAATTTTCAACAGTTTGTTGACACTTGCTTTGGGAAAGTAGGGGACTGAGCATTGGTTAGACCTCCTGTTGGTCCGACCAGGTTAGCATTCACCAGTGTTGGCAGGTTAGCATTTCGTATTCTGACAACATAATGCAATGATAAATCACACACAGCTGACCTGTAGTGGTGAAACAAACATGATCACCATGTTTTCCCCCCAGGTATAAAGAGGGTTAAAGCAACTTTATAAAGACACAAAACACTGTAGAATGTAATCCAACTATAGGAAATGGAAACAAGCCATTTTTTAAGCTGACCATGTATTGTACTGTACTTCCATGTACATGTCTTTGCAAACTGTTAATAAAGTTATAAAGTATTCAATCAATCAAAACTAAGTGATCATTTCAACTGACTCTGGCATCTGATAATCTAACAATCCAAACAACAGTTTGCAAATGTTGTGTCATGTCCTGTATATGATTGTATTTGTAATTGCTCTGCATAATTGAAATAAGAAAACAATTATATAATAACATTTGGTCATTCAAATAGCTTTAACCCAACAATAATGTATTGTCTGACAGTGTACTGTAGCTGAAGTTAGTTGAACATAACATTCTCCCTAACCCTAGACTCTAAAGCCTCTATCAGAGTCCAGGGTGAAGCGCTATTCACTTCACCGCGGTGTAGTTTTCTAGCTATCACCTAAAAATACATAACAAAGCCTAGGTGATAGCTAGGAAACTACAACGAGGTGAAGTGAATAGCTCTTCATCCTGGACTCTGTTAGAGCCTTTAAGCAGCTTTCAGACGGAGCGCGGTTGCCGCGTCATAGTAAGGTGCTCTTCAGACTAGCAACGGTGCGGCGGCTGCGCCGCGGTGAGACACAAACGCACTCGCTCAGTGAGTAAACGCCATGTGGTATTTCACAAAGATGAACACAATCCATCTCTCACCGCCCGCGTACGCATGCATAAACGAGCACGATCGCTGGGATTTCACGGGACCGCGCCCGCTCTCCTCGCCGCCCCAAAACTTCGCTGCACGGCTGAAAAAAGCTGCCGCCTCTCATTGAAAATGAATTGCTAGGAGGCGGTGACCGCGCCTAGTGTGAAACCCCCTTTATTCATTTTCAAAGAGAGTCGGGCAGTTATTTTGGCCGTGCAGAGTTTAGGGGCGGTGAGGCAAGCGGCTGGGCGCAGTCATGTGAAATTCGTGCGAGCGTGCTTGTTCGTACATGCGTTCGCGGGCGGCAAGAGCTGGATTGTGGTCAGCTTTTCTTTCTACGTTTGGCGGCTGGCGCACAGGAGGACGAGAGAACAATGGCTTCTAGGCGTAATATCACCCAGCGTTTACTCACGGAGCGATTGTGTTTCTGTCTCCAATAGCAAACACAGTCATACTGGGTCAATATGTGCAACATGAACTGTTAAACATTACAGCATCAAATGTCAAATTGTGGAGTCAAATCATGTGTGTTTTGTACTGGGGGAATTACAATTGTTTCAGATGTGCAGGGACTTCAACTGTCTATTGGCCAGTTTCTGTCTATTGTGGCCCCACCCCCTTCATCTGATTTAGAATGCTTGTCAGAGTTGATTTGTTATGGTTGGGGCACACCAGGGATTAACGTTTAACATTAACATGTATTCACCTGTTTCAGCAAGACTTTACTGTAGCATTATCTGCGGGACACTTCCAGTCACCATTCAATTTATCATGAATCTGGAAGGGTGAACACTTCTCGTGGGTCGTGCACGCACATAAAATGAAGCAGTGATTATTGTTGTATTGTTCACAGTAGTTATGGTAGATGCTATGATAACATTATGTAATGATAAAGCACAGAGAGAGGGCATGTAGTGGTGAAACCTTTATTAAATCAAACAAACATTATCAATATCCACCCTCCCCCAGGTATGAAGATGGTTCTTTAAGTCTACAAAGCAAATTTATAAAGACACAAAACACGGTAGTAGAATGTTAACAAGTAATCCAACAATAGGACCCCCAATGGAAATGGAAACAAGCAATATGCTTTCTTGAAGAAAACAAAAAAGTATGTGTCTTTGCAAACTGTTAATAAAGTATTAAATCAATCAAAACTATGTGTTGATTTCACCAGACTCGTCTACCAAATATATACTCTGGCAATTTCACATTCCAAACAACACCCATCATAACTACACAATAACTATTGCATTAACCTCAATGAATATGACTTGTTAAGTTCTGACAAATGTGGACAAACACTGTTCTACTGTTCTGGAGCACGCAAAGCAACACCCATCACAATAAACTATCAATGTGTATTTTATTCAGTCATGTTGAGATTATATGATTCCACTGCTTTAGTGTCCCTTTCATTGTCATCCTGGCTTAGACTGAGTGATCTTTTACCTGGCTTAGACTGAGTGATCTTTTATGTGTCTGTGTGAACTAACTTAAACTGAAGGCTTTCGCTTGTATGAGTCTTCATGTGTGTTTTTAGACTGCCCATTTGATTAAAGCATTTATCACATACTGTACAAGAAAAGGGCTTTTCCCCTGTATGAGTCATCATGTGTTTGTTTAGATCACCCTTGTGAAGACAACCTTTACCACAAACTGTACAAGAAAACGGCTTTTCCCCTGTATGAGTCTTCATGTGTGTTTTTATACTTCCCATCTGATTAAAGCCTTTACCACAAACAGTACAAGAAAATGGCTTTTCTCCTGTATGAGTCATCATGTGTGTTTTTAGATTACTTGTGGTAGGACAACCTTTACCACATACGGTACAAGTATAGGGCTTTTCTCCTGTATGAGTCATCATGTGTGTTTTTAGATTACTTGTGCTAGAACAGCCTCTACCACAAATGGCACAAGAAAAGGGCCATTCCCCTGTATGGATCATTGTGTGACTCTTCAGATTATGCTTATGATTAAACATTTTGCCACACTCTGTACAACTAAAACTTTTCTTCCCTGTGTGACTCCTCATGGATTGAGTTTGTTTTGATGATTTCAGGTCCTGGGACAGCTTGCACTGTCCTCCCACATGTTGTGTCTTGTGTGATTTCAGTGTGTTTAAAGCATACTGATCTCCCCTGGTCTCCTCCCACTCATCACTGTCTTCAGTTTCTGATTCAGAACAGTGTGAAGAGAGAAGATGGTCATCACTAGGTGGTTGTGATGTTCCACAGGCCTCTACATCAGCTTGTGTATTCATGTGTTCAGTTGAGGTGCTGGCTACAGGCGCTGTCTCTCTGTTTTCATCATCACCTTCACTTTTCACTGCTAGTAAAGTCAACGTTGACAAACCAGCTTCCTCTGGTATTTCAAGTAGCTCCTCCTGTTCCTCCTTCATCTGTGGAGGTTGTGGTGACAGTGGTTCCTCCTGGACCAGACTGCAACTCCACTCTTCTTCAGGGGAAACCTCCTCTTTACACACAGGGACGTGCAGGAAGTCTAAGAAAAAATGTATAAGGACTCATCAGACTCCATAACATTTGAATGTTGTAGCTCCAAAGCAGAACCTCAGTTCAGAGTTGTGTCTTGAAAACAGATTACAATTTTAAATTTTAAATTGTGGTGGAAGCAGGTATCGATTCATATAGATAACCAGTGTCACAAATGTTGGGAGGAATCATTTGGCATCAAGTAACATCAGGTTAGTGAGCACCCTCAGTACCGGCCCACTTTCACCAATACAATACAAAGACAGAATGCTTGAAACTTACTGAGATGCAGGTGGTCTTCAGGTTCCTGTTTAAGGTGGTCTTCAGGTTCCTGTTTAATAGAAACAGTCCTGGCTGGAGAACTGATCTTCACCTGCAGACTGGACTTCACACACTGTTCTGGAATGAAGGAATAGCATGAAATATTGGAAACAAGGACTTGAATAATAAGGACATTGGTGTAATAGTTAATCAACTTGAACCCATTGATTGCTTTCATGAAGAAAAATGGCTGTGCACGCCACAATAAATGTCCGTACAGAAAATATTGCATGCTTTGTGATGAAGTATAGCATTGTAGTGCTTCTCACATTTGACATGTGAGCCAATGGAAAATCTGACTAATATGACTTACATTTTCTGCTGTTCTGGAGTATGCAAAGCCATCACAAGAAACTAGTTATTTTATTCAGTCATGAATCAGATTATATCATTCCTCTGCTTTAGGGGGAAATCGTGCTCTTTCGAACAACCATCATTTCGACCGGAGGGTTAGCGACTCACTCCAAGGAGGTTAGGGTGGGGGTTAGAGTCGGGTGTCGAAAAGATGACAAGTAGTAACAGCGACACGCTCCCTGCTTTAGTGGCCTTTTCTTTGTCATTCTGGCTTAGACTGAATGTGTCTGTGTGAACTAACTTAACCCAAATGCTTTCCCATGTCTTCATGTGTGGTTTTAGACCACCCATTTGATTAAAGCCTTTATCACATACTGTACTCATGTGTTTTGGTTAAGCCTTGTGAAAACAGCCTTTACCACAAACAGTGCAAGAAATTGGCTTCTCGCTTTACTAAGTAAGTAAAGCTTCCGCCTGTATGAGTCTTGTGTGTCTCACAAAATTGTAGAAACAATGTATTTTAACATTTCAACAATATGTCCTCCACCCCATTCCCACAACTGGTCTGACGTGCTTTCAAAACAGGACACATAACACAGCACCATCAGAAGCTCTGAGAGGCTGTTTGACTTTGTAAACAAAACTATTAAAAGGTTGTTGAGCCCAGACCACCAGGAAATAATTAATATAAATTAATTAGAACTAATCCCAACAAAACTCCATCATGGATATTAAAACCACAATGGTCTCACAAATTGAACACAGTTAAACAACGTATTATTTACTCTAAAACCCATTTTCTTACATGAGAAAAGGGTTAAGTAGTTATTGTACCAACCTGTTCTGTATAATTTTATGTATGGTTTTAAAACCATGTCCAGTAGTCTGCTTTTGCGGTCAATTTCTTGCTTCAAGCTTAACGCTTCGTCCTCATACTCTGTTACAATTTGTCCAACGGTCCCAAATATCTCTTCAGCAGCTGCAGATAGTCGCTCATTGACCAAGGACTTCAGTGTTTGTAGTAAAGCCATTTCTCAAAGGTAGCTTTCTGAGTTTCTGTGACAAATACACCAACCAAGAGAAGCAAGTTCAGTCCTTAACAACTTGCAGAGACTAAAGTGTCACCAAACTTGAACAGAGCCCTGCTAAATACTCACAGAGAGTCTGATGGCCCAATCAGAGAATGGGTGGGTGGGGCAACAATGGACAGAAACTGGCCAATAGTTGAACCCTTCAAGTCCCTGCACATCTGAACTCCCCCATACAGAATACACATTTTGACACGACTTCACAATTTGACATTTGTTTGCTGTAATAATTACCAATTTATGTTGCCTATAATAGCACCTATTTTTGTGAATTGTGACTATTCATTTTGTCAGTTCTATTAATACTAATAGAATAGATAAGAAAAACATATTGTAACTGGTCCGATATACATCACTGGCAAGATGGCCAAGAATTGTTGCGACCTCGCCCTAAAGGGTTGCATGTCACACTGAGGCGTCTCACCAGTTTATTATACTGTAGCCTACAACAAATGACTACAACCAAACATGGACATTTTGTCTACACTGTGTCAACGTTAAAGTCACTCCCCATAAAGACCACATACAAAGTATGTGTACTGACTGACTCCCATCAGTAGCCTGCATATTGAAACTTAATTTATTCACTGAACATCCCTTCAGAAAATTTTTACTGCACACACATACAGCAAATAAAATGTCAAAACACTTCATCTGTTGAACAGAACAAGTTTTATCTTAAAGATGGGGTACCATGATTTTTCCACCCTAAAACATGATGATCAGGGTAAGTCTATGGTAAAAGGGGATGATTTTATGATGTCATTAAATCAGTGTTTTTCGATCAGACATTTTGACTCAGAGGCTTTCAGCTTTCATGAAGAAACCACAAATACACAGAGATGGCAAATTCGCACATTATTACCCCACCTGGTGGTCTATTAGATTAATGTTAACTTCATAGACAAACAAAACAGGAAAAGTACACAACTATGGCACCACCTCTTTAAAGACTTTCATCATTCAGTCATTTTCAGTCCCAGCCCCTGAACCATTCAGAAACATTACAAAGCATCTCAGGTGTGATCAAGTTTAGCACACTGAATCTGGATCTCAGGTGTGATAAAGTTTAGCATACTGAATATGTAATTATCACACTGTATGTGTTGGGCCCCTTTTAATATGTATAGCAACAGCCTCTTGTGCTAATGGGTCTCTATGGGCCTCTCTAAAGGGACACTCCTCATTTTGGGTTTGTTTGTTTGTGGTTTCCTATATATTAGCATTCACCAGTGTTGGCAGGTTAGCATTTCATATTCTGACAACATTATGTAATGATAAAGCAAACCTGTAGTGGTGAAACCTTTAGCCTCTTCAATCAAACTAACATCATCCATGTTTACCCCCAGGTATGAAGAGGGTTCTTTGAGTTTACAAATAGCAACTTTATAAAGACACAACACACTGTAGAATAAAATCCAATTATAGGACCCCCAATGGAATTGCTCTCACAGAATATCTCCATATACAGTACATGAATCTCCATACATGGGAACCAAGGGGTCTCCATATATGGGTAACTGGTCTGATATACATCACTGGCCAGATGGCCAACAATTGTCGCAAGGGCGAGGTTGCATGTCACCCTGAGGCGTCTTAGCCTACTAGTTTATCATACGAGAGGCTACAGCAAACAACTCCAACCAAAATGGACATTGTGTCGACACTGTGTCAACATCAAAGTCACTTCCCATAACGACCATATTGTACAAAGTAAGTGTACTGACTCCCATCAGTGCATATTGAAACTTAATTTATTCACTGAACTTCCATTCAGACAAATGTTACTGCACACACATATACAGCAGAGAAAATGTAAAAACACCTCATTACAGAAGAAGTTTTATCTTAAAGATGGGGTGGCATGATTTCTTTCCACCCTAAAACATGATGATCAGGGTGGTAAAATCTCGCTCTTTCGAACGACCATCATTTCGACCGGAGGGTTAGCGACTCACCCCACGAAGGTTAGGTTTAGGGTAAGGGTTAGAGTTGGGTGTCGAAAAAATGACATTTAGTAACAGCAAAGCTATCCCTATCAGGGTGTATGGTAAAAGGGGAGGGGGTGATTTTATGATGTGATTAAATCAGTGTTTTTCGATCAGATCTTTTGACTCTGAGGCTTTACATTTCTTCCCCATTTTCACCAATTTATTATATTTTGACACTTGCTTTGGTAATGTAGTGGACTGAGCATTGATAGACCTCCCGTTGTTCCAACCAGGTTAGCATTCACCAGCGTCGGCAGGTTAGCATTTCATTTTCTGACAACATTATGTAATGATAAAGCACACAGAGGACCTGTAGTGATGAAACCTTTATTTAATCAAACAAACACTATCAGTATGTTTTCCCCACAGGTATAAAGAGGGTTCTTTGAGTTTACAAAGCAACTTTATAAAGAAACAAAACAGTGTGGAATGTAATCCAACTATAGCACCTCCAATGGAAATGGAAACAAGCCATATGTTCTTTTTTTTTGCTGACCTTGTATTGTACTGTACTTCCCTTTACATGTCTTAGAAAACTGTTAATAAAGTATTCAATCAATCAAAACTAAGTGATGATTTCAAGTGGCTCTGGCATCTACTCTGATAATCTAACAATCCAAACAACATGTATGCCATTGCCAACACACAGTGAACAGTTACGTCATTGTTACATGCATATCAATGAACATATTACTTATATCATGAATATAATTGAATATGACTTGTTAAATACTGACAAATCACAATAAGAAACTATTAATGTTCATGCTTTTTCATTCATGTTGATATTGTCAGATTATATGATTCCTCTGCTTTAGTGTCCTTTTCAATGTAATTGTGGCTTAGACTGAATGATCATTTATGTGTCTGTGTGAACTAATTTAAACTAAAGGCTTTTATTCGTCATGAGTCTTCATGTGTCTTTTTAGATTACCCATTTGATTAAAGCCTTTATCACATATTGTACAAGAAAGGGGCTTTTCCCCTGTGTGTGTCCTCATGTGTCTTTTTAGATGACTCATTTGATTAAAGCCTTTATCACATATTGTACAAGAAAAGGGCTTTTCACCTGTATGAATCCTCATGTGTATTTTTAGATGCCCCTTATGAAGACAACCTTTACCACAAACTGCACAAGAAAAGGGCTTTTCTCCCGTATGAGTCATCATGTGTGTTTTTAGTTTACTTGTGGTAAGACAACCTTTACCACAAACTGCACAAGAAAAGGGCCTTTCTCCTGTATGAGTCATCATGTGTGTTTTTAGATTACCCATTTGATTAAAGCCTTTACCACAGACTGTACATGAAAAGGGCTTTACGCCAGTATGTGTCATTGTGTGCTTTTTTAGATTAATTTGGTTAATAAAGCTTTTACCACATATGGTACAAGTATAGGGCTTTTCTCCTGTATGAGTAGATGATGGATGCGGTATGGTGGTTGGTAGGTAGTAGATGAGGGATGCAATATGTTGGTGGGAAGGTACTGTAGATAGTTAGATGAGGGATGATGGTAGTAGGTAGGTAGGTAGACCATACTGCTGTGGTGTTTGGTAGGTAGGTAGATAGATAGTTAGATTAGGGATGCAGTATGGAGGTACATAGTTAGATGATGGATGCATACTAGGTAGGTAGGTAGGTAGGTAGGTAGGTAGGTAGATAGGTAGGTAGGTAGGTAGGTAGGTAGGTAGGTAGGTAGGTACCGGTAGGAAGGTAGGTAGGTAGATGATAGATGCTGTAAGGTGGTAGGTACTGGTATGTAGTTAGATGATGGATGCAGTTTGGTGGTAGGTAGGTATGTACAGTAGGTAGATTCATTATGGTGGTAGGTAGGTAGGTAGGTAGGTAGTTAGATGATGGATGCAATATGGTGGTAAGAGGGTAGTTAGATGAGCGATGCAGTATGGTGTGGTATAGTTAGATGAGGGATGCAATATGGTGATTGGTATGTATGTAGGTAGTTAGAAGAAGGGATGCTGTATGGTGGTAGGTAGGTAGTTGTATGAGGGCTGCAGTATGGTGGTAGGTAGGCACCGGTAGTTAGATAAGGGACCCAGTATGGTGGTAGCTGTGGGTCTTTACATGAAGGATGCACTATCATGGTATGTAGATAGTTAGATGGTGGATGGTTGAAACTGCAGTTTATTATGAGAAACGGCACATCATGTCCGTGTCTGTCCGTCCGTCACACTTTTTTACGGTCTATGGGTTTGCCGCTCTGACATCATGCTGACTCTCACACTCTGACATCACACTCTGACGTCACTGTGATGCCAGGGGAACGAAATCCCTTTTATGCCCATATATGGAGATATGGAGATCACTGTGATACCAGGAGAACCAAATCCCTTTTATTGATGATGTCATCAATATTAAGCCCATATCTGTGAATATCTATGGGTACCAGGGGTCTCTAGGTAACTGGTCCGATATATATCACTGGTCAGATGACCAATTATGGTGCGACCTCACCCTTTAGGGCGAGGTCGCTTTTCACCCATAGGTGTCTTACTGGTAGTGGTAGGTAGTTTAATGAGGGATGGAATATGGTGGTAGGTAGGTAGTTATGGCCTTTGGTGTAAGATTTTCACTTTCTAGGATAACTATATTTACTATATACCCTTTAAAAGGTTGATACAACACATTATCCCACCGGTCACAATTGTGACCGATCATAAAACACACCTTTTCACCTACTTTTTCATGAAAATTTCAAAAAAATATAATTTATTATTTCAAAGGGTTACTAATGACACAATATTTGAATATTCTTATGTCTGGGAAAAATTCGGGATTAAACAGGTTAACGGTCCATTTTACACTCTCAAGATTTACATTAAGCATTACTAAATTTACAAGAAGCCTACACAATTGAGAATAAATACATACAAAAAAGCCTGGTTAGCCTGCTATATCCTGTATATCCACATAAATACAGCGTGTGGAATTCAAAATCTTAACCTAAGGAAACATTAGGCCTGGTCAAGTTTTCAATCTGAGAGGCTAAATCTCATAAAATGGCATTCTGTGGCTCAGACGACAAATAAGGGACCTTTATATGAAAAGCTTTGAAAACCACTGATCTAGAGGGTTTAACTGGTTATGTGACAAGCAATACAAGCAAGAACCAGGATTTAAAATACTCCAGACTTATTTTGTGAACACAATCTATTTTTGATAGAAACAAAATCTCGCGGAAAAGCTCTATCAGTTTTAGAGCTCCACATTGTTCATGTTCTATTTTGCATCCTTTTGAATTGTGTTTTGTTTCCCTTGCTTTTGTTTGAACGTGTAACTTCTCTGTGCAGCACTGTGTGATTTCTGTTCAGACATGTGCTATTTAGCCAACAAAACCATGCATGTACGAAGATGAACATGCACACACTGCCAACTAGCACTGGAACTGCAAACACAGAGGCTTTAAATAGACAAAGACTAACTAGACACAGGTGAACATTACAACAATCAAGACATGATTGGCTGTTGAACTAACAGGTGACCTACATTTGCAAAATAGAGACTAGTGAGACAAGGTAGCAACACCTAGGGGTGGACACTGGACAGGATGCACTAGGAAAAGAAAGAAGAAATGAAGTGAGAAGAAATGTCACAACACAGTTCCCACATCAGTTTTTCTGCTGTTGCAGCAGGAAAAATAGTATGAACTACTAACAATACAGTCTGTAGTGAATATTGTGATCTCGTAGCCCTACTTGCAGCAAAACTCATTTAAAACAAAACTGTTCCGTTTTGAGGTTTTATTTTTTGTTTAACTTTAATTTGTAACACTCAAAAATAAGTGTAACACTTTCTTCATAATTTAAATGAAATTTAATGCACCACAATGAGTACAGATTTGGTGTTGTGAGCTTGTAGATCGGCTATGGTTGAAATGGTGGTGACATATCCCAAGGAAGTTATAAACACACACACGCACGCACGCACGCACACACACACACACACACACACACACACACACACACACACACACACACACACACACACACACACACACACACAGTATATATAAAAATAAACAACACAAAATCCCTTGACTCGTACAACCAGAGCTTTCTGTAGCTCCAACAGTGACAGGCAGGCATGCAGCACACACAAAGTTTCTCTGTTAGCGCCCACAAAGACTGAGCTCAGATCGGTCACTCTCAATATGATCTTGTTTCTCAGATATTTGAGAATACATGACTTGGTTCTCCTTCTTTAGCGGTTGAAGAACATACCACAAGGGGTCATCAAGCATGCCATTGTGCTGCTGTATTTTGCTGAGCAACCTGGCTTGATTTTCTCTCACTAAGGCTTGCAATGAAGGCAGTCCTGTTCCAACATGCAGGTTAAGTAAGTTATGTGTAGTAACCCTCACCCCAAGTAGGGATTTCACTCTAGTCATGTAGAGTTTTAACAGACTTTAAGGGAATGTGTAAACAAGCCTCACACCCACACAAGATAGTTAATGAATACTATTGGGACAGGAGGGTACTAGGGAATAATAGGGTAGGCTATGTAATATCCGTTTTATGACTGCAAATACAACTTTACACTTGTCTTGAACCCCAGCATCCCTATTATAGGGGTCACCAAGAATAGCCCATCTACAAGCTCACACCGTGTCTCAATGTGTCCATGAGCTTGTAGATCTGCTATTTTTGGCGAACAGAGTAGGCCGTAGATGGAAAAAGAACTCAACAAGTACAGTGCAAATCATGTCTATGTTATAAGCTTATTGAAGTGATATTGTGGATTTCAAAATGTTATCTAATTATTCTGAGGCACCCCTGGACTGGCATCATGGCACCCACTTTGGAAACTTTGTTTTATATCATCTCCATGGTCCCATAGTTTAACTGTTATATAAAATGTGTAATTTGTATATCTTTTTTTAAAGGCTAGACTGGATGGACACAAGCAAAAGAAGATGAAGAGAAGGCTGTCAGTGCCATCTGAGATCACCCTAGCTGAAGAAGAGATCCAGGTTAAGAAAAGAATGCTTGACTTGATGGAGACATCGGAGAAGGGGGCTTCAGAGAGTTTCGCTCAGTTGACACAGAATATTGACAGACTGACAAACTCTCTTGCAGACGGATTCTCACTCCTCCGACAGGTCCTTCAGCCACCTCCACACTCCTCATACATGCCTCCACCTCAGTCGTACACCATACCACCACCATACACAACCACAGGTCCCTATGGGCAGATGATCCCATCAACACCAGCACGTCATACACCATCACCGATCCCATTCCAGTCACCACACACACCAACACACCAACCAACACGTCAGACACCATCACCGGTCCCATTCCATTCAACACACACACCAACACACCAAGCACCAAAACCACAAACAGCAGCATCACACACACAGCAGTCCAACCTGACACCAACACACCAACAAACAGCTACCGCAGGAAACCAGGAGTTTGCCCAGTACACCTACATTGGAGATCTGATGAATAGCGAAATCCAGGAGTTGTAAAGCGGTTCCCAAATTAGAAGACGTCAACCCTGTTTGCTGCCGCTGGAAGTAAGGCTGCTACTGTGAGTACTTCTGTACCCCAGTACACAGCTCCTCCCCGGCCGTGCTATCATAGAGCACAGCTTTGGCAGGTTGAAGGCATGCTGGAGATCACTGTTCTTCAAGGCTCTGGAGGTCCACCGCACCTTTGTCCCCACCGTTATCACCGCCTGTGCCGTGCAGCGTGCTCCACAACATGTGCCACACAGCGGGGGATGTCCTCCAGCCTGTAGAGGATGTTGGGGACAGGCATGTGCACACATAGACATCAAAGGGGGCTTGAGCCCCTGCCCTTTTACCTGTTTGGAAAAAGTGCCCTCTCCAGACCTCTGCCCTACTATGGTGAAATACATTGATTGAGCTTAGTTTGGTGTGGTATCAAGCACTGAAAATAGCAGACCTCCAAGCTCACAACACGTCACGTTGTGAGCTTGGAGGTCTGTTATTTTCAATATTTTCACCAAAAGAGCCTTTTATAAATGTCATCCCCTGCCTCTCTAACATTCTCTGCACGTCCCTGCTGCAGAGTTGCAGGAGCATGACTGTTTTTGACATGGGAACTTGAAGGCTTTGGCCATGGGCCACCACACTTTATGACAAGCTGTGTCCCTCACAATGTTATTTTTTCTGTCTTTTTTAAGTGTTTTAGGTTAACTTGTGAAAAAATAAAATGCTATAATAAAATGTTCTGTGTTCTGGGGGCAACATTCACAAGAAATGGCAGATCTACAAGCTATGTTTGGCAAAGTGATTTGGTGTAGATCAGGGGTCTTCAACGTTTTAAGCCCAAGGACCCCTTAGCTGAGAGAGAGATGAAGCAGGGACCCCCACTACGTATTGTATCAAATTGTGTTGCAGATTATGTTCATAGATTTCTTAGACAGCTTAGACATGTTTGACAGCACTGTCATCATGTTGGAGTAATGTGTATTTTCAGACATTTAACCACTTGAACCGTCAAATACTCTGCTCTTCTTTTCCCTCTACAAACCTCTTTGCCAAAAATAGCCGATCTACAACCTGGTCTATGTAAAAAACCTGATCCTATCACACAAAGATTTGGCAGCCCCCCTGCAGTAACTCTGAGGACCCCCTTGAAGACCCCTGGTGTAGACTGAAAAAAAGCCGGCCAAGTACAGAGCCAACTCAGGTCCAGTCCAGTTTACTAAGTCTAGAGCAGTGGTCCTTGAAGGGATTCCATGGTGGTCCCCAGCTGAATGTTTGAGTGGTGGTAACCAAATGGACCCTTAACGGTTTATTTTACGCTCTCAAGAGTTACATTAAGCATTACTTAATTTACAAGAAGCCTACACAATTGAGAATAAATCAATAAAAAAAGCCTGGTCAGCCTGTTATCTCCTATATCCACAGATACAGCATGGAATTCAAAATCTTAACCCACAAAAACATTAGTCAGGTTTTGTGTCTGGGAGGGTAAATCTCATCAAATGGTAGTCTGTGGTTCAAATGATGAATACCTTTATGAAAAAGGTTGAAAACCATTGATCTAGAGGGTTTAACTGGTTAATGTAACCTTTGTTTTTCTTCAAGCAAGCAATACAAGCAACAACCTGGATTTGAAATACTCCAGACTTATTTTGTGAACACAATCTATTTTTGATAGAAACAAAATCTCACTGAAAAGCTCTATCAGTTTCAGAGCTCCAAACTGTCCATTTTCTTGTTTTGCATCCTTTTGAATAGTTTTTTGTTTCAATGTGTAACTTCTCTGTGTAGCATGGTGTGATTTCATCCATGTACCAAGATGCACATACACACACTGCCAACTACCACCAACTAGCACTGGAACAGCAAACACAGAGGGTTAAATAGACAAAGACTAACTAGACACAGGTGAACATTACAACAATCAACACATGATTGGCTGTTGAACTAACAGGTGACCTACATTAGCAAAATAGAGACTAGTGAGACAAGGTAGCAAAACCTAGGGTGGACAGGATGCACTAGGAACAGAACTACACAATAAAAGTACACAGAAAGGTCATGACAGTTTCCACATGATTTTTTTTCTTCATTTTTTGTTTGTGATGCCTTGTGCTGTTGCAGCAGGAAAAATAGTATGAACTACTAACAATATAGTGAGTAGTTAATATTGCGATCACATACTTACTGTTCTGTTTTGAGATTTTATTGTTTGTTTAAATTTAATTTGTAAGATTAAAACACTCACAAATAACACTTTCTTCATCATTTAAAGATTAGTTAATGCACCACAATGAGTAAAGGTTTGGTGTTGTGAGCTTGTAGATCGGCTATGGTTGAAATGGTGGTGAAATATCGCAAGGAAGTTATACACACACGCACACACACACGCGCGCCCGCGCGCACACACAGTACCAGGTAAATTAAAATAAACAACACAAAATCTCTTGACTCGTACAACCGGAGCTTTCTGTTGCTCCAAAAGTGAGGCATACAGCCCACACAAACTTTCCCTGTTGGCGCCCACAAAGAGTGAGCTCAGATCATTAAACTCAAGTCCATACTTCCCTCTGATGTCCTGTGTGAGGGGACACACCAGTGTGCTGTTCGTTTTCTATATCAGTCTCACATTGACAAGTACGCTGCTCCGGTGGTATGCGATCTGGGCTGATGGCTTGGTATGTCCTATATTGTGTTCCCTCTTTGGATTGCAGTTTATGAACCATTTCCCTTCGGTCACTCTCAATATTTGAGAATAAATGACTTGGTCCTCCTTCTTTAGCAGTTGAAGAACATACCACAAGGGCAGGCCATTGCACTGCTGTATTTTGGGTAGCAACCTGGCTTGATTTTCTCTCACTGAGGCTTGCAATGAAGGCAGTCCTGCTTCCAACATGCAGGTTATGTTAGGTGTAGTAACCCTCACCCCAAGTAGGGATTTCACTCTAGTCATGCAGAGAGTTTTAACAGACTTTAAGGGAATGTGTAAACAAGCCTCACACCCATACAAGATAGCTGATGAGAAATCAGACTAAAAAAACATGTTTTCACAAAATGGAGCATCATAGTTGGTAGACAGGAAGATAATGAGTTTGTTTAAGTGCTGTGTCTTCTCTTTTATAAGTAGAGCAAGTGAGTTTCGGGAATTTCCATCAACAGTGAAGATGACTGTCACAGTGCCTCACTGTAAATGAAGCAAGCTGTCTTGTCTTCATCAGATCCCAATATAGCCATAAACTTGGTTTTGTATTCATTAACAAGCATGCCATATAGGACTATTCATCACAATATTCCTCCAGATATTTCAGTTTTTTCAGTCAGCCTTTCCCTTGATGTTTCCAGGATAACAGTGTCATCCATTCACATTAAAACATGGAGCCATTTTAGGAAACCATTGTTATCACACTGTTGTTTCATCTTTCTGATGAGCATATCGACAAACATCACAAACAGGAAGCGGTATGTAATGGATCCTTTACTCATTTTGGTGGAGCCCAGGGGGGGAAATCTTGCTATTTCGAACGGCCGTCAGTACGACAAAGGAGCGTCGGGAGGGTTAGCGACCCCACGGAGGTTAGGTTTAGGGTAAGGCTTAGAGTTGGGTGTCGAAAAAATTACATGTAGTAACAGCGAAGCTATGCCGAGCCCAGGATACTTGTTGTCATACTTGTTGTACATTTCCAATCACCTGGGTTTGTCCAATCCCAGTCTGTTGGAGATGGCCTACTCCCATTCCTTTTTTTGTGAATAACTCAAGATGAGCTAGATTTATCTTGGGTTGGCTGCTAGTGGGATCGTAGAGGAGAATTAAGAAGCATTCCACAATGGAAATGACCTCCTCTAGAATTGGTTTTGGAGTTATGACAGAACCGTGAAGGCCTCTGTTGCCATGTCAACGGCATTCCAGGTTTCCCATGCTTTCTTCTTTCCCCTGGTTGCTGCAGATAGCATCACAGCCAGTGAAGGCACGGAACACAGGAAGAGCCTTGGATTTGTGAGGACCCAGCGTCTTGGCAATATCATGGGCAGAAATGTGTTGGTCCCAACTTCCACCCAACGTTCTTCAATGTTCAGTTCTAAAACATGTGAAACCACGACATGTGTCCACAGTGCACCGAGTGATCTTCTTAGACCCCTTTCTTGCAGCAGTTGCCACAAGGAGTAGCATCCTTATATCTGCCTTTTCATGTGTGTAATAGGCAATCGGATCCGTTTATTGTGGCTGAGATGATAGAACATTGGGTTCGCAAGTGGTAAGGATCTTGGCCAGAAAGTGAAAGAGCTCTGTTTTATTTTCATCCACTCTTAGGAACCTTTTTCCAGTTGGTTGGTATAGCATATTGTTTTTCCATCCACTCTTGTTCATGTGTCCTTTCCCTGCTTCTGTCTTGTCTGGGACTTTAAGCTGTTAAATTCATACAACATCCACTCTGTTGGTCCTTTTCAAATTTTGCAATGATAAAAGGTATAGATCTTGCTGGAAAACTCATTGAAGGTCTTAGCTTTGTCTGGTTTCAGCATGTTGATGAGCCTCACGCAGGGATCTTACAACAGCAAATACATTATTTGGTAATGGCGGAAAGTAAAAAATGATATCACAAATGAATAACTCTTGCCGCTATAGCCCTAAACCCAATATTCATAGAAAATGTCAAATAACTAATGTGTTGCCATAATTATAATGTTTATCATAGGAGCAGCAATTCGTTTTAAACATACTGTAAACGACAAGGTTCCATAACTACAAAATAGTCGTATTTTAGATAAATCATCAGACCACACTTTAAGGGTATTCAAATATACTGAAAGGTTATTTGTTTGTTTTTTATAAAACAAAAACATACAACACAAACGTGTAGGTAAAAGTGGTTGTGTGAAACCTTATCATTGATTGGTCTATAGCTTGCTATTCAGATGTAATTCAGTTCAATCAGCTCAAACTCATTGTAATTGAAGGTGTGATTTACATGGCTTTGTATGGAACCGCAGTGTGTAATGAATGATGGTAGGTAATTTGCAGTTACTTGGTATGTTATTTTGTCGATACCAATCATCAGAATAATGTCCCTAATTAGCATACTGCTCCACAACCTGTTGCATAACTTGGGCACAGAGAGGAGGTCCCAAGTCTGTGGACCTCAGACAGGCCAAGTTAGATGGCTTGGTTTCGGGGAAATCTTTTAAAAGACTGGCTGGCGTACTGTTCTGGGAGGTCCCAAAATAGAGAACCCCCAGAAAGGGGGCAAGGGGGTCCGGAACATTTTACACCCATCATTTACTCATTTGATTCCTTGGCCCAGAAAACATAAGATTGGCATGTTTAATTCAGTTTCTAGGTTGTCTAGAATCCAAGATAGCACAAATGATGTATTTTATGTCGGCCATTTTGAATGTCCAAAATGGCAGCTTTGCAGATGTCTGTGCAAAAGCCAACACAGATGTGTGGATTCCCCATTCTCTGAATATTCCAAAAATGTATACTTTTACAAATCAACAAAGTGGTTCATGTAGTATCACTGTTAACCTGTTTTATAGGATATCTGAAATCCTATGAAAATAGTGTGGTGCATTGCGAGCTAATAGATCAGCTATTTTCAAAAGACATGTTGAGAAGTTATAAAGTATAGCCTTTGCTTTTTTTTTTTAAAT
Source organism: Nannobrachium achirus (assembly GCF_963921795.1). NCBI lineage: Eukaryota > Metazoa > Chordata > Actinopteri > Myctophiformes > Myctophidae > Nannobrachium > Nannobrachium achirus. The sequence continues at coordinate 86,983,322 of NC_137810.1, forward strand.
TATTGAAAATTGTCAGTTTACAATCATTTCAGCATTTTCACTCATACATACAATTCAAAGGCATTTAAGTACATTATAATAGACACATATAGAAAGTATATGTAAGGTCATTACTTTTCGTTTTAAACCCCCCTTTTTTCAATATCAAGCCCAAGTCTTTAGCTACAAAAAATATAATAGTTAAATAGAAATATAATAAATATAAGAGCAATATAATGCACATTACAACGTCAAAAGGTGCCACGGCTTCAGTACAGCTTGTTTAGAGTCCAACATTCTTTGTCTCTTCAGCTCAGTGCATATCTGTTTAAAGACCACCTCTCCAGAGATGGCCTCCTGCTTAATAGTCATTGCACAGCGGGTATTCCACAGCTTATTAACTGTGGTACATACAACAGCCCAATAAAAGTCCTGGTCCATGGGTGAGAGCTTCTAATCAAATACGTCATACATTACTGCGTTGTAAGTCAACTTTACATTGAAACCAATACGGGCCATTCTCCCCCACACATACTGTGACCTGGGACAATCAACTAGCAGGTGCTCTAATGTTTCATCATCATTACAGCTCACAAATGGGCACTTAACAGTTGTTACGAAACAGCTCCACTTGACAACTGCTCTAACGGCTAGTCGTCTTACGGACACCAGCCACATAACGTCTCTCTTATATCTATAGCCTTTGCCTCCAGTCACCATTCAATTTATCATAAATCTCAAACACTGTTCTACTGTTCTGGAGCACGCAAAGCAACATCCATCACAATAAACTATCAATGTGTATTGTATTCAGTCATGTTGAGATGATATGACTCCACGGCTTTAGCGTCCTTTTCATTGTCAACCTTGCTTAACTGAATGATCCTTTATGTGTATGTGTGAACTAACTTAAACTAAAGACTTTTTCTTTGTATGAGTCTTCATGTGTGTTTTTAGATTACCCATTTGATTAAAGCCTTTATCACATACTGTACAAGAAAAGGGCTTTTCCCCTGTATGAGTCATCATGTGTGTTTTTAGATTACTTGCACTAGCAAAGCTATTACCACAAACATTACAAGAACATGGCTTTCCCCCTGTAAGAGTCCTTTCGCTTGTATGAGTCCTCATGTGTGGTTTTAGAAAACTCTTGTGAGCAAAGCTTTTACCACATACTGTACAAGAAAACAGCTTTTCCCCTGTGTGAGTCCTCATGTGTATTTTAAGATGACTTGCACTATTTAAGCCAATACCACAAGCTGTACAAGAAAAAGGCCTTTCGCCTGTATGAGTCCTCATGTGTGTTGTTAGATTACTTGTGGTAAGACAACCTCTACCACATATTGTACAAGTATATGGCTTTTCTCCTGTATGAGTCATCATGTGTGTTTTCAGATGACCCATTTGATTAAAGCCTTTATAACACACTGTACAAGAAAATGGCTTTTCCCCTGTATGAGTCCTCATGTGTTTGTTTAGATCACCCTTGTGAAGACAACCTTTTCCACAAACTGTACAAGACAAGGGCCATTCACCTGTATGGATCATTGTGTGCCTCTTCAGATCTTTCTTACAATTTAACATTTTTGCCACACTCTTTACAACTAAAACCTTTCTTCCCTGTGTGACTCCTCATGGATTGAGTTTGTTTTGATGAATTCAGGTCCTGGGACAGCTTGCACTGTCCTCCCACATTTTTGTTTGGGATTTCAATTTGTTTAAAGTTGACTGATCTCCCCTGGTCTCCTCCCACTCATCACTGTCTTCAGTTTCAGATTCAGAACAGTGTGAAGAGAGAAGATTTTTTTTTAATAATAATTAAGAAAGAGTACAAAAGAGATAAAACATTCAATAATAACAACAAGAATAAAACAGGAGTTCAAAAAAAAAGTCAACTGGGGAAGGCGATTTGGAACAGGTGGGTATTCAAGGCAGTTTTGAAGGCAGGGAGGGAGGGGGCATCTCTGATGGGCTTGGGGAGTTCATTCCAGAGTGTGGGGCCGGCTACAGAGAAGGCCCTGTCACCCCTGTTTTTTTTCTTTGCCTTGGGGACCTTAAGGAGGCCATCCTCACTGGACCTGAGGGAGCGTGTTGGGGCATATGGTTCGAGGAGGTCGGAGAGGTAGGGGGGAGCCAGGTTGTGCAGAGCCTTGTAGGTGGTGAGGAGTAGTTTGAAGTGGATACGTTGTTTTACGGGGAGCCAGTGGAGGTCATGGAGGACAGGTGTGAGCGGGTGCTGGTGAGGAGGCGAGCGGCTGAGTTTTGGACATATTGAAGTTTATTTAGGGTTTTGGAGGTGATGCCATGGAGTATGCCGTTACAGTAGTCTAGTCGGGAGGAGATGAATGCGTGGATGAGGGTTTCAGCAGCGGAGAAAGTCAGGGAGGGGCGTAGACGGGCGATGTTCCAGAGGTGAAAGAAAGCTGTTTTAGTGATGTTGTTTACGTGGGGGAGGAATGACAGGGCAGGGTCGAAAATGACACCTAGGTTTCGGATGCGGGAAGAGGTTTTGACCAGGGAGCCGATGGTGAGTGAAAAATCCTGAGTGGAGCGGGTGAGGGAGTCAGGGCCGATGATGATAATTTCAGATTTATTGGCATGTTACCAACAAGTTAACTGTTTCACAATTACTGTGTAAGGTCCCATTTGTGGGTCGCGGACACATTGTTATTCTGTCACCAGTAATATCCTGTGATTTTTTGGTTTCATATATTTTTTATACATACATTTAACAAATTAAAAAGAAATTCAATGTTTTCCAAAATAATTTCATGAATACATAATATAATTTTAATAAAAAATAAATAATGCGATGCTGTGTGCGTGTATATTGTGCAATTATGTTCCAAAATCTTTGGACATACATATATAAAATGAATGTTTTACACCCTCCAACGTTATATTAATTCCAAATTTTCAACAGTTTGTTGACACTTGCTTTGGGAAAGTAGGGGACTGAGCATTGGTTAGACCTCCTGTTGGTCCGACGAGGTTAGCATTCACCAGGTTAGCATTCACCAGTGTTGGCAGGTTAGCATTTCGTATTCTGACAACATAATGCAATGATAAATCACACACAGCTGACCTGTAGTGGTGAAACAAACATGATCACCATGTTTTCCCCCCAGGTATAAAGAGGGTTAAAGCAACTTTATAAAGACACAAAACACTGTAGAATGTAATCCAACTATAGGAAATGGAAACAAGCCATTTTTTAAGCTGACCATGTATTGTACTGTACTTCCATGTACATGTCTTTGCAAACTGTTAATAAAGTTATAAAGTATTCAATCAATCAAAACTAAGTGATCATTTCAACTGACTCTGGCATCTGATAATCTAACAATCCAAACAACAGTTTGCAAATGTTGTGTCATATCCTGTATATGATTGTATTTGTAATTGCTCTGCATAATTGAAATAAGAAAACAATTATATAATAACATTTGGTCATTCAAATAGCTTTAACCCAACAATAATGTATTGTCTGACAGTGTACTGTAGCTGAAGTTAGTTGAACATAACATTCTCCCTAACCCTAGACTCTAAAGCCTCTATCAGAGTCCAGGGTGAAGCGCTATTCACTTCACCGCGGTGTAGTTTTCTAGCTATCACCTAAAAATACATAACAAAGCCTAGGTGATAGATAGGAAACTACAACGAGGTGAAGTGAATAGCTCTTCATCCTGGACTCTGTTAGAGCCTTTAAGCAGCTTTCAGACGGAGCGCGGTTGCCGCGTCATAGTAAGGTGCTCTTCAGACTAGCAACGGTGCGGCGGCTGCGCCGCGGTGAGACACAAACGCACTCGCTCAGTGAGTAAACGCCATGTGGTATTTCACAAAGATGAACACAATCCATCTCTCACCGCCCGCGTACGCATGCATAAACGAGCACGATCGCTGGGATTTCACGGGACCGCGCCCGCTCTCCTCGCCGCCCCAAAACTTCGCTGCACGGCTGAAAAAAGCTGCCGCCTCTCATTGAAAATGAATTGCTAGGAGGCGGTGACCGCGCCTAGTGTGAAACCCCCTTTATTCATTTTCAAAGAGAGTCGGGCAGTTATTTTGGCCGTGCAGAGTTTAGGGGCGGTGAGGCAAGCGGCTGGGCGCAGTCATGTGAAATTCGTGCGAGCGTGCTTGTTCGTACATGCGTTCGCGGGCGGCAAGAGCTGGATTGTGGTCAGCTTTTCTTTCTACGTTTGGCGGCTGGCGCACAGGAGGACGAGAGAACAATGGCTTCTAGGCGTAATATCACCCAGCGTTTACTCACGGAGCGATTGTGTTTCTGTCTCCAATAGCAAACACAGTCATACTGGGTCAATATGTGCAACATGAACTGTTAAACATTACAGCATCAAATGTCAAATTGTGGAGTCAAATCATGTGTGTTTTGTACTGGGGGAATTACAATTGTTTCAGATGTGCAGGGACTTCAACTGTCTATTGGCCAGTTTCTGTCTATTGTGGCCCCACCCCCTTCATCTGATTTAGAATGCTTGTCAGAGTTGATTTGTTATGGTTGGGGCACACCAGGGATTAACGTTTAACATTAACATGTATTCACCTGTTTCAGCAAGACTTTACTGTAGCATTATCTGCGGGACACTTCCAGTCACCATTCAATTTATCATGAATCTGGAAGGGTGAACACTTCTCGTGGGTCGTGCACGCACATAAAATGAAGCAGTGATTATTGTTGTATTGTTCACAGTAGTTATGGTAGATGCTATGATAACATTATGTAATGATAAAGCACAGAGAGAGGGCATGTAGTGGTGAAACCTTTATTAAATCAAACAAACATTATCAATATCCACCCTCCCCCAGGTATGAAGATGGTTCTTTAAGTCTACAAAGCAAATTTATAAAGACACAAAACACAGTAGTAGAATGTTAACAAGTAATCCAACAATAGGACCCCCAATGGAAATGGAAACAAGCAATATGCTTTCTTGAAGAAAACAAAAAAGTATGTGTCTTTGCAAACTGTTAATAAAGTATTAAATCAATCAAAACTATGTGTTGATTTCACCAGACTCGTCTACCAAATATATACTCTGGCAATTTCACATTCCAAACAACACCCATCATAACTACACAATAACTATTGCATTAACCTCAATGAATATGACTTGTTAAGTTCTGACAAATGTGGACAAACACTGTTCTACTGTTCTGGAGCACGCAAAGCAACACCCATCACAATAAACTATCAATGTGTATTTTATTCAGTCATGTTGAGATTATATGATTCCACTGCTTTAGTGTCCCTTTCATTGTCATCCTGGCTTAGACTGAGTGATCTTTTACCTGGCTTAGACTGAGTGATCTTTTATGTGTCTGTGTGAACTAACTTAAACTGAAGGCTTTCGCTTGTATGAGTCTTCATGTGTGTTTTTAGACTGCCCATTTGATTAAAGCATTTATCACATACTGTACAAGAAAAGGGCTTTTCCCCTGTATGAGTCATCATGTGTTTGTTTAGATCACCCTTGTGAAGACAACCTTTACCACAAACTGTACAAGAAAACGGCTTTTCCCCTGTATGAGTCTTCATGTGTGTTTTTATACTTCCCATCTGATTAAAGCCTTTACCACAAACAGTACAAGAAAATGGCTTTTCTCCTGTATGAGTCATCATGTGTGTTTTTAGATTACTTGTGGTAGGACAACCTTTACCACATACGGTACAAGTATAGGGCTTTTCTCCTGTATGAGTCATCATGTGTGTTTTTAGATTACTTGTGCTAGAACAGCCTCTACCACAAATGGCACAAGAAAAGGGCCATTCCCCTGTATGGATCATTGTGTGACTCTTCAGATTATGCTTATGATTAAACATTTTGCCACACTCTGTACAACTAAAACTTTTCTTCCCTGTGTGACTCCTCATGGATTGAGTTTGTTTTGATGATTTCAGGTCCTGGGACAGCTTGCACTGTCCTCCCACATGTTGTGTCTTGTGTGATTTCAGTGTGTTTAAAGCATACTGATCTCCCCTGGTCTCCTCCCACTCATCACTGTCTTCAGTTTCTGATTCAGAACAGTGTGAAGAGAGAAGATGGTCATCACTAGGTGGTTGTGATGTTCCACAGGCCTCTACATCAGCTTGTGTATTCATGTGTTCAGTTGAGGTGCTGGCTACAGGCGCTGTCTCTCTGTTTTCATCATCACCTTCACTTTTCACTGCTAGTAAAGTCAACGTTGACAAACCAGCTTCCTCTGGTATTTCAAGTAGCTCCTCCTGTTCCTCCTTCATCTGTGGAGGTTGTGGTGACAGTGGTTCCTCCTGGACCAGACTGCAACTCCACTCTTCTTCAGGGGAAACCTCCTCTTTACACACAGGGACGTGCAGGAAGTCTAAGAAAAAATGTATAAGGACTCATCAGACTCCATAACATTTGAATGTTGTAGCTCCAAAGCAGAACCTCAGTTCAGAGTTGTGTCTTGAAAACAGATTACAATTTTAAATTTTAAATTGTGGTGGAAGCAGGTATCGATTCATATAGATAACCAGTGTCACAAATGTTGGGAGGAATCATTTGGCATCAAGTAACATCAGGTTAGTGAGCACCCTCAGTACCGGCCCACTTTCACCAATACAATACAAAGACAGAATGCTTGAAACTTACTGAGATGCAGGTGGTCTTCAGGTTCCTGTTTAAGGTGGTCTTCAGGTTCCTGTTTAATAGAAACAGTCCTGGCTGGAGAACTGATCTTCACCTGCAGACTGGACTTCACACACTGTTCTGGAATGAAGGAATAGCATGAAATATTGGAAACAAGGACTTGAATAATAAGGACATTGGTGTAATAGTTAATCAACTTGAACCCATTGATTGCTTTCATGAAGAAAAATGGCTGTGCACGCCACAATAAATGTCCGTACAGAAAATATTGCATGCTTTGTGATGAAGTATAGCATTGTAGTGCTTCTCACAACATTTGACATGTGAGCCAATGGAAAATCTGACTAATATGACTTACATTTTCTGCTGTTCTGGAGTATGCAAAGCCATCACAAGAAACTAGTTATTTTATTCAGTCATGAATCAGATTATATCATTCCTCTGCTTTAGGGGGAAATCGCGCTCTTTCGAACAACCATCATTTCGACCGGAGGGTTAGCGACTCACTCCAAGGAGGTTAGGGTGGGGGTTAGAGTCGGGTGTCGAAAAGATGACAAGTAGTAACAGCGACACACTCCCTGCTTTAGTGGCCTTTTCTTTGTCATTCTGGCTTAGACTGAATGTGTCTGTGTGAACTAACTTAACCCAAATGCTTGGTTGATGGTTGTTCGAAAGAGCGCGATTTCCCCCTAAAGCAGAGGAATGATATAATCTGATTCATGACTGAATAAAATAACTAGTTTCTTGTGATGGCTTTGCATACTCCAGAACAGCAGAAAATGTAAGTCATATTAGTCAGATTTTCCATTGGCTCACATGTCAAATGTTGTGAGAAGCACTACAATGCTATACTTCATCACAAAGCATGCAATATTTTCTGTACGGACATTTATTGTGGCGTGCACAGCCATTTTTCTTCATGAAAGCAATCAATGGGTTCAAGTTGATTAACTATTACACCAATGTCCTTATTATTCAAGTCCTTGTTTCCAATATTTCATGCTATTCCTTCATTCCAGAACAGTGTGTGAAGTCCAGTCTGCAGGTGAAGATCAGTTCTCCAGCCAGGACTGTTTCTATTAAACAGGAACCTGAAGACCACCTTAAACAGGAACCTGAAGACCACCTGCATCTCAGTAAGTTTCAAGCATTCTGTCTTTGTATTGTATTGGTGAAAGTGGGCCGGTACTGAGGGTGCTCACTAACCTGATGTTACTTGATGCCAAATGATTCCTCCCAACATTTGTGACACTGGTTATCTATATGAATCGATACCTGCTTCCACCACAATTTAAAATTTAAAATTGTAATCTGTTTTCAAGACACAACTCTGAACTGAGGTTCTGCTTTGGAGCTACAACATTCAAATGTTATGGAGTCTGATGAGTCCTTATACATTTTTTCTTAGACTTCCTGCACGTCCCTGTGTGTAAAGAGGAGGTTTCCCCTGAAGAAGAGTGGAGTTGCAGTCTGGTCCAGGAGGAACCACTGTCACCACAACCTCCACAGATGAAGGAGGAACAGGAGGAGCTACTTGAAATACCAGAGGAAGCTGGTTTGTCAACGTTGACTTTACTAGCAGTGAAAAGTGAAGGTGATGATGAAAACAGAGAGACAGCGCCTGTAGCCAGCACCTCAACTGAACACATGAATACACAAGCTGATGTAGAGGCCTGTGGAACATCACAACCACCTAGTGATGACCATCTTCTCTCTTCACACTGTTCTGAATCAGAAACTGAAGACAGTGATGAGTGGGAGGAGACCAGGGGAGATCAGTATGCTTTAAACACACTGAAATCACACAAGACACAACATGTGGGAGGACAGTGCAAGCTGTCCCAGGACCTGAAATCATCAAAACAAACTCAATCCATGAGGAGTCACACAGGGAAGAAAAGTTTTAGTTGTACAGAGTGTGGCAAAATGTTTAATCATAAGCATAATCTGAAGAGTCACACAATGATCCATACAGGGGAATGGCCCTTTTCTTGTGCCATTTGTGGTAGAGGCTGTTCTAGCACAAGTAATCTAAAAACACACATGATGACTCATACAGGAGAAAAGCCCTATACTTGTACCGTATGTGGTAAAGGTTGTCCTACCACAAGTAATCTAAAAACACACATGATGACTCATACAGGAGAAAAGCCATTTTCTTGTACTGTTTGTGGTAAAGGCTTTAATCAGATGGGAAGTATAAAAACACACATGAAGACTCATACAGGGGAAAAGCCGTTTTCTTGTACAGTTTGTGGTAAAGGTTGTCTTCACAAGGGTGATCTAAACAAACACATGATGACTCATACAGGGGAAAAGCCCTTTTCTTGTACAGTATGTGATAAATGCTTTAATCAAATGGGCAGTCTAAAAACACACATGAAGACTCATACAAGCGAAAGCCTTCAGTTTAAGTTAGTTCACACAGACACATAAAAGATCACTCAGTCTAAGCCAGGTAAAAGATCACTCAGTCTAAGCCAGGATGACAATGAAAGGGACACTAAAGCAGTGGAATCATATAATCTCAACATGACTGAATAAAATACACATTGATAGTTTATTGTGATGGGTGTTGCTTTGCGTGCTCCAGAACAGTAGAACAGTGTTTGTCCACATTTGTCAGAACTTAACAAGTCATATTCATTGAGGTTAATGCAATAGTTATTGTGTAGTTATGATGGGTGTTGTTTGGAATGTGAAATTGCCAGAGTATATATTTGGTAGACGAGTCTGGTGAAATCAACACATAGTTTTGATTGATTTAATACTTTATTAACAGTTTGCAAAGACACATACTTTTTTGTTTTCTTCAAGAACGCATATTGCTTGTTTCCATTTCCATTGGGGGTCCTATTGTTGGATTACTTGTTAACATTCTACTACTGTGTTTTGTGTCTTTATAAATTTGCTTTGTAGACTTAAAGAACCATCTTCATACCTGGGGGAGGGTGGATATTGATAATGTTTGTTTGATTTAATAAAGGTTTCACCACTACATGCCCTCTCTCTGTGCTTTATCATTACATAATGTTATCATAGCATCTACCATAACTACTGTGAACAATACAACAATAATCACTGCTTCATTTTATGTGCGTGCACGACCCACGAGAAGTGTTCACCCTTCCAGATTCATGATAAATTGAATGGTGACTGGAAGTGTCCCGCAGATAATGCTACAGTAAAGTCTTGCTGAAACAGGTGAATACATGTTAATGTTAAACGTTAATCCCTGGTGTGCCCCAACCATAACAAATCAACTCTGACAAGCATTCTAAATCAGATGAAGGGGGTGGGGCCACAATAGACAGATGTCGGGTGTCGAAAAGATGACAAGTAGTAACAGCGACACGCTCCCTGCTTTAGTGGCCTTTTCTTTGTCATTCTGGCTTAGACTGAATGTGTCTGTGTGAACTAACTTAACCCAAATGCTTTCCCATGTCTTCATGTGTGGTTTTAGACCACCCATTTGATTAAAGCCTTTATCACATACTGTACTCATGTGTTTTGGTTAAGCCTTGTGAAAACAGCCTTTACCACAAACAGTGCAAGAAATTGGCTTCTCGCTTTACTAAGTAAGTAAAGCTTCCGCCTGTATGAGTCTTGTGTGTCTCACAAAATTGTAGAAACAATGTATTTTAACATTTCAACAATATGTCCTCCACCCCATTCCCACAACTGGTCTGACGTGCTTTCAAAACAGGACACATAACACAGCACCATCAGAAGCTCTGAGAGGCTGTTTGACTTTGTAAACAAAACTATTAAAAGGTTGTTGAGCCCAGACCACCAGGAAATAATTAATATAAATTAATTAGAACTAATCCCAACAAAACTCCATCATGGATATTAAAACCACAATGGTCTCACAAATTGAACACAGTTAAACAACGTATTATTTACTCTAAAACCCATTTTCTTACATGAGAAAAGGGTTAAGTAGTTATTGTACCAACCTGTTCTGTATAATTTTATGTATGGTTTTAAAACCATGTCCAGTAGTCTGCTTTTGCGGTCAATTTCTTGCTTCAAGCTTAACGCTTCGTCCTCATACTCTGTTACAATTTGTCCAACGGTCCCAAATATCTCTTCAGCAGCTGCAGATAGTCGCTCATTGACCAAGGACTTCAGTGTTTGTAGTAAAGCCATTTCTCAAAGGTAGCTTTCTGAGTTTCTGTGACAAATACACCAACCAAGAGAAGCAAGTTCAGTCCTTAACAACTTGCAGAGACTAAAGTGTCACCAAACTTGAACAGAGCCCTGCTAAATACTCACAGAGAGTCTGATGGCCCAATCAGAGAATGGGTGGGTGGGGCAACAATGGACAGAAACTGGCCAATAGTTGAACCCTTCAAGTCCCTGCACATCTGAACTCCCCCATACAGAATACACATTTTGACACGACTTCACAATTTGACATTTGTTTGCTGTAATAATTACCAATTTATGTTGCCTATAATAGCACCTATTTTTGTGAATTGTGACTATTCATTTTGTCAGTTCTATTAATACTAATAGAATAGATAAGAAAAACATATTGTAACTGGTCCGATATACATCACTGGCAAGATGGCCAAGAATTGTTGCGACCTCGCCCTAAAGGGTTGCATGTCACACTGAGGCGTCTCACCAGTTTATTATACTGTAGCCTACAACAAATGACTACAACCAAACATGGACATTTTGTCTACACTGTGTCAACGTTAAAGTCACTCCCCATAAAGACCACATACAAAGTATGTGTACTGACTGACTCCCATCAGTAGCCTGCATATTGAAACTTAATTTATTCACTGAACATCCCTTCAGAAAATTTTTACTGCACACACATACAGCAAATAAAATGTCAAAACACTTCATCTGTTGAACAGAACAAGTTTTATCTTAAAGATGGGGTACCATGATTTTTCCACCCTAAAACATGATGATCAGGGTAAGTCTATGGTAAAAGGGGATGATTTTATGATGTCATTAAATCAGTGTTTTTCGATCAGACATTTTGACTCAGAGGCTTTCAGCTTTCATGAAGAAACCACAAATACACAGAGATGGCAAATTCGCACATTATTACCCCACCTGGTGGTCTATTAGATTAATGTTAACTTCATAGACAAACAAAACAGGAAAAGTACACAACTATGGCACCACCTCTTTAAAGACTTTCATCATTCAGTCATTTTCAATCCCAGCCCCTGAACCATTCAGAAACATTACAAAGCATCTCAGGTGTGATCAAGTTTAGCACACTGAATCTGGATCTCAGGTGTGATAAAGTTTAGCATACTGAATATGTAATTATCACACTGTATGTGTTGGGCCCCTTTTAATATGTATAGCAACAGCCTCTTGTGCTAATGTGTCTCTATGGGCCTCTCTAAAGGGACACTCCTCATTTTGGGTTTGTTTGTTTGTGGTTTCCTATATATTAGCATTCACCAGTGTTGGCAGGTTAGCATTTCATATTCTGACAACATTATGTAATGATAAAGCAAACCTGTAGTGGTGAAACCTTTAGCCTCTTCAATCAAACTAACATCATCCATGTTTACCCCCAGGTATGAAGAGGGTTCTTTGAGTTTACAAATAGCAACTTTATAAAGACACAACACACTGTAGAATAAAATCCAATTATAGGACCCCCAATGGAATTGCTCTCACAGAATATCTCCATATACAGTACATGAATCTCCATACATGGGAACCAAGGGGTCTCCATATATGGGTAACTGGTCTGATATACATCACTGGCCAGATGGCCAACAATTGTCGCAAGGGCGAGGTTGCATGTCACCCTGAGGCGTCTTAGCCTACTAGTTTATCATACGAGAGGCTACAGCAAACAACTCCAACCAAAAATGGACATTGTGTCGACACTGTGTCAACATCAAAGTCACTTCCCATAACGACCATATTGTACAAAGTAAGTGTACTGACTCCCATCAGTGCATATTGAAACTTAATTTATTCACTGAACTTCCATTCAGACAAATGTTACTGCACACACATATACAGCAGAGAAAATGTAAAAACACCTCATTACAGAAGAAGTTTTATCTTAAAGATGGGGTGGCATGATTTCTTTCCACCCTAAAACATGATGATCAGGGTGGTAAAATCTCGCTCTTTCGAACGACCATCATTTCGACCGGAGGGTTAGCGACTCACCCCACGAAGGTTAGGTTTAGGGTAAGGGTTAGAGTTGGGTGTCGAAAAAATGACATGTAGTAACAGCAAAGCTATCCCTATCAGGGTGTATGGTAAAAGGGGAGGGGGTGATTTTATGATGTGATTAAATCAGTGTTTTTCGATCAGATCTTTTGACTCTGAGGCTTTACATTTCTTCCCCATTTTCACCAATTTATTATATTTTGACACTTGCTTTGGTAATGTAGTGGACTGAGCATTGATAGACCTCCCGTTGTTCCAACCAGGTTAGCATTCACCAGCGTCGGCAGGTTAGCATTTCATTTTCTGACAACATTATGTAATGATAAAGCACACAGAGGACCTGTAGTGATGAAACCTTTATTTAATCAAACAAACACTATCAGTATGTTTTCCCCACAGGTATAAAGAGGGTTCTTTGAGTTTACAAAGCAACTTTATAAAGAAACAAAACAGTGTGGAATGTAATCCAACTATAGCACCTCCAATGGAAATGGAAACAAGCCATATGTTCTTTTTTTTTGCTGACCTTGTATTGTACTGTACTTCCCTTTACATGTCTTAGAAAACTGTTAATAAAGTATTCAATCAATCAAAACTAAGTGATGATTTCAAGTGGCTCTGGCATCTACTCTGATAATCTAACAATCCAAACAACATGTATGCCATTGCCAACACACAGTGAACAGTTACGTCATTGTTACATGCATATCAATGAACATATTACTTATATCATGAATATAATTGAATATGACTTGTTAAATACTGACAAATCACAATAAGAAACTATTAATGTTCATGCTTTTTCATTCATGTTGATATTGTCAGATTATATGATTCCTCTGCTTTAGTGTCCTTTTCAATGTAATTGTGGCTTAGACTGAATGATCATTTATGTGTCTGTGTGAACTAATTTAAACTAAAGGCTTTTATTCGTCATGAGTCTTCATGTGTCTTTTTAGATTACCCATTTGATTAAAGCCTTTATCACATATTGTACAAGAAAGGGGCTTTTCCCCTGTGTGTGTCCTCATGTGTCTTTTTAGATGACTCATTTGATTAAAGCCTTTATCACATATTGTACAAGAAAAGGGCTTTTCACCTGTATGAATCCTCATGTGTATTTTTAGATGCCCCTTATGAAGACAACCTTTACCACAAACTGCACACGAAAAGGGCTTTTCTCCCGTATGAGTCATCATGTGTGTTTTTAGTTTACTTGTGGTAAGACAACCTTTACCACAAACTGCACAAGAAAAGGGCCTTTCTCCTGTATGAGTCATCATGTGTGTTTTTAGATTACCCATTTGATTAAAGCCTTTACCACAGACTGTACATGAAAAGGGCTTTACGCCAGTATGTGTCATTGTGTGCTTTTTTAGATTAATTTGGTTAATAAAGCTTTTACCACATATGGTACAAGTATAGGGCTTTTCTCCTGTATGAGTCATCATGTGTGTTTTAAGATTACTTGTGTTAACACAACCTTTACCACAAACGGTACAAGACAAGGGCCATTCACCTGTATGGGTCATTGTGTGACTCTTCAGATGAGTTTTACGATTAAACATTTTTCCACACTCTGTACAACTAAAACTTTTCTTCCCTGTCTGAACCTTTTTGGAGTGTGTTTGTTTCAGGTCCTGGGACAGCTTGCCCTGTCCTCCCACATGTTGTGTCTTGTGTGATTGCAATGTGTTTAAAGCAGACTGATCTCCCCTGGTCTCCTCCCACTCATCGCTGTCTTCCGTGTCCAATTCAGAATATAGGAGCTGGTCATCACTAGTTGGTTGTGATTCTCCACAGTCTTCTAAATCAGCTTGTGTTTTCACGTGTTCAGTTGAGGTGCTGGCTACAGGTGCTATGTCTCTGTTTTCATCATCATCTTCACTTTTCACTGCTAGTAAAGTCAACGTTGACAGACCAGCGTCCTCTGGTCTTTCAAGTAGCTCCTCCTGTTCCTCCTTCATCTGTGGAGGTTGTGGTTCCTCCTGAACCAGACTGCAACTCCACTCTTCTTCAGGGGAAACCTCCTCTTTACACACAGGGACGTGCAGGAAGTCTACGAAAAAATATATATAATGACTCATTAGACTCCATAACATTTGAATGTTGTGCCTCCGAAGCAGAACCTCAGTTCATGTCTGGAAAAAGTATCAACAGATTCATATTCTCAATTTTAAATTGTGGTGGAAGCAGTTATCGATTCATATAGATAACCAGTGTCACAAATGTGGGGAGAAATCATTTGCCATAACAAGTAAAAGCAGGTTAGTGAGCACCCTCAGTACCGGCCCACTTTCACTGATACAATACAAAGACAGAGTGCTTGAAACTTACTGAGATGTGGGTGGTCTTCATGTTCCTGTTTAAGGTGGTCTACAGGTTCCTGTTTAAGGTGGTCTTCATGTTCCTGTTTAAGGTGGTCTTCATGTTCCTGTTTAAGGTGGTCTTCAGGTTCCTGTTTAATAGAAACAGTCCTGGCTGGAGAACTGATCTTCACCTGCAGACTGGACTCCACACACTGGTCTGGAATGAAGGAATAGCATGAAAGCTTTAATAATAAGGACTTGAATAATAAGGACGTTGGTGTAATAGGAAAACAAACTTGAACTCATTGATTGCTTTCATAAAGAAGTGGTTTCAGTGTGTCCATCATGCATGGCGTGCACAGCGTGCAGGCCACGATAAATGTCTGTACAGAAAATATTGCATGCTTTGTGATGAAGTATAGCATTGTTTTCAAAGCAGATGGCAGGCAGGATGAGGAAAAATAAAATAAAATAGTGTTTCTCACAACATTTTACATGGGAGCCAATGGAAAATCTGACTAATATGGCTTGTTAAATTCTGACAAATGTGGACAGACACTGTTCTGCTTTTCTGGAGCATGCAAAGCCATCACAAGAAACTTGTCGTGTTTATTTTATTCAGTCATGTTGAATCAGATTATATCATTCCTCTGCTTTAGTGGCCTTTTCTTTGTCATTCTGGCTTAGACTGAATGTGTCTGTGTGAACTAACTTAAAACAAATGCTTTCCCCTGTCTTCATGTGTGGTTTTAGACCACCCATTTGATTAAAGCCTTTATCACATACTGTACTCGTGTGTTTTAGTTAAGCCTTGTGAAAACAGCTTTTACCACATACAGTGCAAGAAATTGGCTTTTCGCTAACTAAGTAAAGTAAAGGATTCCCCTGTATGAGTCTTGTGTGTCTAACAAAATTGTAGTAACAATGTATTTTAACATTTCAACAATATATCCTCCACCCCATTCCCACAACTGGTCTGACGTGCTTTCAAAACAGGACACATAACACAGCACCGTCAGAAGCTCTGAGAGGCTGTTTGACTTTGTAAACAGAATTCAAAGGTTGTTGAGCCCAGACCACCAGGAAATAATTAATATAAATTAATTAGAACTAATCCCGACAAAACTCCATCATGGATATTAAAACCACAATGGGCTCACAAATTGAACACAGTTAACCCACATATTATTGACAATAAAACACATTTCTTACACGAAAAAAGGGTTATTAAGTAATTATTGTACCAACCTGTTATGTAAAATTTTACGTATGGTTTTAAAACCATGTCCAGTAGTCTGCTTTTGCGGTCAATTTCTTGCTTCAAGCTTAACGCTTCGTCCTTGTACTCTGTTACAATTTGTCCAACGGCCCCAAATATCTCTTCAGCAGCTGCAGATAGTCGCTCATTGACCAAGGACTTCAGTGTTTGTAATAAAGCCATTTCTCAAAGGTAGCTTTCTGAGTTTCTGTGACAAATACACCAAGCAAGAGACGCAAGTTCAGTCCTTAACAACTTGCAGAGACTAAAGTGTCACCAAACTTGAACAGAGCCCTGCTAAATACTCACAGATAGTCTGATGGCCCAATCAGAGAATGGGTGGGTGGGGCAACAATGGACAGAAACTGGCCAATAGTTGAACCCTTCAAGTCTCTGCACATCTGAACTCCCCCGTACAGTACAACATACACATTTTGACACGACTTCACAATTTGACATAGGGTACTGACTGACTCCCATCAGTAGCCTACATATCGAAACTTAATTTATTCACTGAACTTCCCTTAAGACAAATGTTACTGCACACACATATACAGCAAAGAAAATGTCAAAACACTTAATCTGTTGAACAGAACAAGTTTTATCTTAAAGAATGGGTACCATGATTTTTGTCCACCCTATAACATGATGATCAGGGTATAGTCTATGGTAAAAGGGGATGATTTTATGATGTCATTAAATCAGTGTTTTTAGATCAGACCTTTTGAAACCACAAATACACAGAGATGGCACATTTGCACATTATTACCCCACCTGGTGGTCTATTAGATTAATGTTAACTTCATAGACACAAACAAAACAGGAAAAGTACACAGCTATGGCACCACCTCTTTAAAGACTTTCATCATTCAGTCATTTTCAATCCCAGCCTCTGAACCATTCAGAAACATTACAAAGCGTCTCAGGTGTGAACATGTTTAGCACACTGAATCTGGGTCTCGGGTGTGATAATGTTTAGCATACTGAATCTGTAATTATCACATGTATGTGTTGGGCACCTTTTAATACAGGGCTGCCAAGTTCCAGAAGTTTTTAAGAGTGAGACATTTTTTGGGGGGGCGCGAAATTTTTTGGCCTTTTTAACATCGATTTAGAGCTATTTCGTGGCGTGTGGGCCTTAAGTTGGTTGGCGCAGACGGGGTCACTACCTCATGCTTATAAAGCATTCAAACTGAGTGACCAGCACAAGTAGAAATAAACTTGCAACAAGAATGACCAATAAATATACATTTATTAGTAAAATGTCAACCAATAGCACCTTATTCAGTTCAAGTTTCAAAATTATGACCAGAACAAAACAATACAATTAAATATGTGCTAATGTGTCTCTATGGGTATATGGGTTGTGTTTGTTTCATTTAATAAAGGTTTCAACACTGCAGGTCCTCTGTCAGAATATGTACCACAACTACTGTGAACAAAACAGTAGCTTCCTTTTACAGCCTGCATATCTTGTGCTTAAACTATTATTACTCGATGTAGGTACATATTTATTTTACAGTCTACATACAGTAGTGTGTAGTACAGTAGTAGTGCCTACAAGGCAACCAGAATATAGAGTAACCCCAACCTCTTCCAGAGAGAGATAGAGACACTAGAAACCCTGCTGGAGAGACAAAACACACTGCAATCACTGATTAATTTTACAGCCTGCAAAGCCTGTGCTTAAACTATTATTACATGATGGAAGTAAGTATTCATTTTACAGTCTGCATACCTAGTTAGTGTGAAGCACATAATTCAGCTTTATTATTTAATAACAAACCCCCAACAATCCAATTTACAATTCAAATAAGCTTTTTTTGGCATGAGAAAAATACATTGCCAAAGAGAGTGTCAAAAAAATGGGGAAAATCTATAAAGTATGAGGGGGTACAGCATTGTGTAAACAGAGCTATAATATGGTAAAGTTAAAGTTAATAGAGACACCAAACATGAACATACAGTAGCCTATATCTAACATTATTACCCCACCCGGTGGTCTATTAGATTAATGTTAACTCCATAGACACAAACAAAACAGAAAAAAGCATAAATGTCAGATGTCATAGACATCATAGGACTTTCACATAACGAATAACTGGGTAAGCATGTTTGGGCTCTCACAGAATATCTCCATATACAGTACACAAATCTCCATATATGGGAACCAGGGGTCTCCATATATGGGTGACTGGTCTGATATACATCACTGTACAATTGTCACAAGGGCGAGGTTGCATGTCGCCCTGAGGCGTCTTAGCCTTCTAGTTTATTATACTGTAGCCTACGAGAGGCTACAGCAAACAACTCCAACCAAAGATCGACATTGTGTCTACACTGTGTCAACATCAAAGTCACTTCCCATAACGACCATATTGTACAAAGTAAGTGTACTGACTCCCATCAGTACATATTGAAACTTAATTTATTCACTGAACTTCCATTCAGACATATGTTAAAACACACACATATACAGCAGAGAAAATGTCAAAACACTTCATCTGTTGAACAGAACAAGTTTTATCTTAAAGATGTGGTGGCATGATTTCTTTCCATCCTAAAACATGATCAGGGTGGTAAAATCTTTCAAACGACCATCATTTCGACCGGAGGGTTAGCGACTCACCCCATGAAGATTACGTTTAGGGTAAGGGTTAGAGTTGGGTGTCGAAAAAATGACATGTAGTAAAAGCGAAGTTATCCCTGTCAGGGTGTATGGTCAAAGGGGAGGGGTGATTTTATGATGTGATTAAATCAGTGTTTTTCGATCAGATCTTTTGACTCTGAGGCTTTACATTTCTTCCCCATTTTCACCAGTTTATTATATTTTGACACTTGCTTTGGCAATGTAGTGGACTGAGTAAGGGATAAATACTGGCTCCGCGGGGGTTGTTCATATATAACATCCCGACGGACTGATAACTCTGATAAGTTATCAGTTCGAAGGGATGTTATATATGAACAACCCCCAAGGAGCCAGTATTTATCCCGCTTATTACCCGGCTACTAAATCAAATTAATAATTTGACTCAAAACTAAAAACAAAAGAAAGTATTTCCTTGTTTACAGACGGCTGGAAGTGTTCCACAAGTGTTGCGCTGGGCGTCCTCCCAGCGCGACACGGTTGCCTTGGAAAACAAGGAAGTGCTGATTAGATAAGGTCCATTTTCTGGTTCTACGTCGTCTATTTCTCGCTTAAAATATTTTTAAAAACATTCTTCAGAGCAACGTTTAGTTGTTAATGTCACTGTGTGTTTGTTTTCATGGCTGACATGTTGGTTACAGCACAATATTCACGCAGTGCAGCTTGACTGCAGCAGGTGTTATAGGTCTGTTATAGAGCGGAGCGGTCTGCTATCCAGAAATAACAGACCTCTGATTTCAGCGCTCGACCAATCAGAATCAAGCATTGAACCAAGCCGGGTAATAAGCATTGATAGACCTCCCGATGTTCCAACCAGGTTAGCATTCACCAGCGTCGGCAGGGTAGCATTTCATATTCTGACAACATTATGTAAGGAAAAAGCACACAGAGGACCTGTAGTGGTGAAACCTTTATTTAATCAAACAAACATTATCAGTATGTTTTCCCTACAGGGTTATGAAGAGGGTTCTTGAGAATTTACAAAGCAACTGTATAAAGAAACAAAACACTGCAGAATGTAATCTAACTATAGCACCTCCAATGGAAATGGAAACAAGCCATATGTTTTTTAGCTGACCTTGTATTGTACTGTACTAGAGGTTTGCGGCGCTACGCGCCGCTCACATCTACGCCCCCTCGCCTCGTTGTTAACGTGAAAAGCTCATATGGCTAAAAAAAAGTTTTTTGAAAAAAAAAAAAGTAAAAAAAGAAAAATGAAAAAAAAAAAAAATTGGGGGGGGGGAACTATTGTGGCGGAACTATTGTGCCGCAGCACGTTTCACGGTCGGACATATTTGATGGTCGGACGCACTTCCGGTGAAGAACTCCGCGAATTAAAAAGAGTAACGTTACATTGCTGTAATGGGATGTACATACATGAAGATTATGTTAACCCTTAAGTGCTGTTCGGGTCATTTTGACCCGTTTTACATTTTCATTTGGAAAAAAAAGGTAGAAGTTTAAATTGTTTCCACCTGAAACTCACTGGCCTTAAAGATTCTTCTGAGATGAACATGTAAAAAAATTTTTTTTGCACTACACCCATGCTACACCCCCCTCATATTTTTTGAACCTTAAGTGCTGTTCGGGTCATTTTGACCCGGAAGCACAGATGCACAGAAATACACAGTATTGTGCCAAAACAGAGACACACAGTCACCCCCATTTGTCACCCCCACTTCTAACACCCCCCTTCCGAAGACCCATTCCGAACCCCCCCCCCTTTCCGCACCCCCCCCCCCCTCCCTACACTTAACCCCTGATGCACAGAAATGCAAGGAATCATGTACAAACACAGATACACAATCACCCCCTAACCCCTTCCACCCCTCCAACCCCCCTCACCTCGCCCTTACCCCCTCCCCTCCAAACCCCCCAAACCCACCCCCCCTCCCACCTCCCTCCCACACCCCCCCCCACCCCAGATGCACAGAAATAAAAGAAAGCATGTATACTAACACAGACACAGTCACCTCCTTCCCCCCCTCCCCCTCCTATCGCTCTCACCCCCCCACACCCTTCACCCCCTCTCCTCCTCACCCCTCCCCTCCTCACCCCCTCTCCTCCTCACCCCTCCCCTCCTCACCCCTCACCCCTCCCCTCGTCACCCCTCACCCCTCACTTATCTGAAGTTTTCCTTGTGACTGTACTGTATCTTAGGGGAGATTGTACATTATTTTACATAAACATAAGGTGCTGTAAAGTAACACTGTATTTCAGGGGTGCTGTGGATGAAAATGTTGTTTACAGGGGTGCCCTGAGACCAAAGTGTTTGAAAACCTCTGTCCTAGTGTATACGTTCAAGTGTATATTCATATGTGACGTTCATGTGTGTTCACATGTGTATTCAGCTCTATGTGAGAATGATGTCCTGTTGAACCACAAGTATTCAATTAATGGGCATGTTGTTCATACAAATATTGTCTGATTTTCATTTTGTCCTATAAGCATGAGCAATATTGCCCAGTATTAAATAAAGTAGTTTTTTTACATGAATTTCAGCTAAATCATTAAAAACGCCTAGCTCTTTCAGTGTTTAATGTGATATAGCAAAGCAGAAATTCAAACATTTACCATATATATCATATGAATTGTTTGGTATTGAGTCAAAGTCAATGTATCATGATGATTTGTTAAGTTAAAATTTATATTAGTGTTGTTTTTTTTAAACCAAATACCCCCCGGGTCAAAATGACCCGAACAGAACGAAGGTGTAGTGAATCTGAACAGAACTTAAGGGTTAATGTGATCGGGACTCGTGCCTAAGTGATGGAATGTACTGGAATGTGGACAGTAGTGCTATTGACTATGCAAACGTGAGTACATCATTTGTTTAGCTAACTGTTAGCCTGGTGTTGACGCTACGTCAGCACGTATGGCGCTGGTGTGACGTGAGGACGTCGGCACGTGTGCCACGTGATCAGTCCTAGCCAATTGGACTGCTTTGGGTCGTCTGTATGTATGTATGTATGTCGAATGCACCGTTCTGTCAGTTTCAAATTGTATAGAGATGTACTCCCCTCTACATGTCTTAGCAAATTGTTAATAAAGTATTCAATCAATCAAAACTAAGTGATGATTTCAACTGACTCTGTCATCTACTCTGATAATCTAACAAGCCAAAAAACATGTATGCCAACACACAGTGAACAGTTACGCCATTGTTACATGCATATCAATGAACATAATACTTATTGCATGAATATTATTGAATATGACTAAATCCTAAAAAATAAAATGAAGAAACTGTTAACGTTTTTTTTTTTCAGTCATGATGATATTGTCAGATTATATGATTCCTCTGCTTTAGTGTCCTTTTCAATCTAATTGTGGCTTTGACTGAATGATCATGTATGTGTCTGTGTGAACTAATTTAAACTAAAGGCTTTTATTCTTTATGAGTTTTCATGTGTCTTTTTAGACTACCCATTTGATTAAAGCCTTTATCACATACTGTACAGAAAAATGGCTTTTCCCCTGTATGAGTCATTATGTGCTTTTTTAGATGAGTTGCGCTAGTAAAACCATTACCACAGACTGTACATGAAAAGGGCTTTTCGCCTGTATGAGTCGTTGTGTGTGTTTTTAGATTACCTTTGTTAAGAAAGCTTTTACCACATAAGGTGCAAGGATAGGGCTTTTCTCCTGTATGAGTCCTCATGTGTCTTTTTAGATTACTTGTGTTAACACAGCCTTTACCACAAACAGTACAAGAAAGGGCCATTCCCCTGTATGGATTGTTTGTGTGACTCTTCAGATCTTTCTTATGATTAAAACATTTTCCACACTCTGTACAACTAAAACTTTTCTTCCCTGTGAGGACCTTCTTGGAGTGTGTTTGTTTCAGGTCCTGGGACAGCTTGCACTGTCCTCCCACATGTTGTGTTAAAGCAGACTGATCTCCCCTGGTCTCCTCCCACTCATCACTGTCTTCCGTGTCCAATTCAGAAAATAGGAGCTGGTCATCAGTTGGTTGTGATTCTCCACAGTCTTCTAAATCAGCTTGTGTTTTCACGTGTTCAGTTGAGGTGCTGGCTACAGGTGCTATGTATCTGTTTTCATCATCACCTTCACTTTTCACTGCTAGTAAAGTCAACGTTGACAAACCAGCTTCCTCTGGTATTTCAAGTAGCTCCTCCTGTTCCTCCTTCATCTGTGGAGGTTGTGGTTCCTCCTGGACCAGACTGCAACTCCACTCTTCTTCAAGGGAAACCTCCTCTTTACACACAGAGACGTGCAGGAAGTCTACGAAAAAAATATATATAATGACTCATGAGACTCCATAACATTTGAATGTTGTGCCTCCAAAGCAGAACCTTAGTTCAGAGTTGTGTCTTGAAAACAGAGTACAATTCTAAAATTTAAATTGTGGTGGAAGCAGGTATCGATTCATATAGATAACCAGTGTCACAAATGTGTGTGGGGAGGAATCATTTGGCATAACAAGTAACAGCAGGTTAGTGAGCACCCTCAGTACCGGCCTGCTTTCACCGATACAATACAACGACAGACTGCTTGAAACTTACTTAGATGTGGGTGGTCTTCAGGTTCCTGTTTAAAGTGGTCTTCAGGTTCCTGTTTAAGGTGGTCTTCAGGTTCCTGTTTAATAGAAACAGTCCTGGCTGGAGAACTGATCTTCACCTGCAGACTGGACTCCACACACTGGTCTGGAATGAAGGCATAGCATGAAATATTTAATAACAAGGACTTGAATAATAAGGATGTTGGTGTAATACCTGTAGTTAAACAAACTTGAACCCATTGATTACTTTTTGATATCATTCTTCTGCTTTAGGGGGAAATCGCGCTCTTTCGAACGACCATCATTTCAACCAGAGGGTTAGCGACTCACTCCACGGAGGTTAGGGTGGGGGTTAGAGTCGGGTGTCGAAAAGATGACATGTAGTAACAGCGACACGCTCCCTGCTTTAGTGGCCTTTTCTTTGTCATTCTGGCTTAGACTGAATGTGTCTGTGTGAACTAACTTAACCCAAATGCTTTCACATGTCTGCATGTGTGGTTTTAGACCACCCATTTGATTAAAGCCTTTATCACATACTGTACTCATGTGTGTTTTGGTTAAGCCTTGTGAAAACAGCCTTTACCACATACAGTGCAAGAAATTGGCTTTTTGCTTTACTAAGTAAGTAAAGCTTCCCCCTGTATGAGTCTTGTGTGTCTCACAACATTGGAGTGACAATGTATTTTAACATTTCAACAATATGTCCTCCACCCCATTCCCACAACTGGTCTGACATAACACAGCACTGTCAGAAGCTCTGAGAGGCTGTTTGACTTTGTAAACAAAACTATTCAAAGGTTGTTGAGCCCAGACCACCAGGAAATAATTAATATAAATTAATTAGAACTAATCCCGACAAAACTCCATCATGGATATTAAAACCACAATGGTCTCACAAATTGAACACATATTATTGACTCTAAAACACATTTTCTTACATGAAAGTAGTTATTGTACCAACCTGTTCTGTATAATTTTATGTATGGTTTTAAAACCATGTCCAGTAGTCTGCTTTTGCGGTCAATTTCTTGCTTCAAGCTTAAGGCTTCGTCCTCATACTCTGTTACAATTTGTCCAACGGCCCCAAATATCTCTTCAGCAGCTGCAGATAGTCGCTCATTGACCAAAGACTTCAGTGTTTGTAGTAAAGCCATTTCTCAAAGTTAGCTCTCTGAGTTTCTCTGACAAATACACCAACTATGAGAAGCAAGTTCAGTCCTTAACAACTTTCAGAGACTAAAGTGTGACCAAACATAAACAGAGCCCTGCTAAATACTCACAGAGAGTCTGATGGCCCAATCAGAGAATGGGTGGGTGGGGCAACAATGGACAGAAACTGGCCAATAGTTGAAACCTTCAAGTCTCTGCACATCTGAACTCCTCCATACAGAACAACATACACATTTTGACACAACTTCACAATTTGACATCCGTTTGCTGTAATAATTAACAATCTGTGTTGCCTATAATAGCACCTATTTTTGAGAATTGTGACAAAACCTATTCATTTTGTCAGTTCTATTAATACTAATAGAATTACCCATTTAGAAAATATGATTAATCTTTTTGGGATTTAAAAGGATTAACGATATTTGGTGCATTCATAAAAGAAAAACACATGGTAACTGGTCCAATAACTGGCAAGATGGTCAAGCATTTTTGCGACCTCGCCCTAAAGGGTCGCATGTCGCACTGAGGCGTCTTACTAGTTTATTATACTGTAGCCTACAATAAACAACTCCAACCAAACATGGACATTTTGTCTACACTGTGTCAACGTCAAAGTCACTCCCCATAAAGACCACATACAAAGTATGTGTACTGACTGACTCCCATCAGTAGCCTACATATTGAAACTTAATTTATTCACTGAACTTCCCTTCAGACAAATGTTACTGCACACATATACAGCAAAGAAAATGTCAAAACACTTCATCTGTTGAACAGAACAAGTTTTATCTTAAAGATGAGGTACCGTGATTTTTGTCCACCCTAAAACATGATGATCAGGGCCAGGTCTATGGTAAAAGGGGATGATTTTATGATGTCATTAAATCAGTGTTTTTCGATCAGACCTTTTGACTCAGAGGCTTTCATGAAGAATCCACAAATACACAGAGATGGCAAATTTGCACATTATTACCCCACCTGGTGGTCTATTAGATTAATGTTAACTTCATAGACACAAACAAAACAGGAAAAGTACACAACTATGGCACCACCTCTTTAAAGAGGTCGTGCCGTAGTTTTGTACTTTTTCTGTTTTCCATGTGTCTAGGAGGTTGAAAGTACTTCATTAGACCCCCCTGATGTGGTTTTTATGAGAAATGATGTATTCTCAAGTATCTGACTAATATGACTTGCTAAATTCTGACAAGTGTGCAGACACTATTCTGCTGTTCTGGAGCATGCAAAGCCATCACAAGAAACTAGTCATGTTTATTTTATTCAGTCATGAATCAGATTATATCATTCTTCTGCTTTAGGAGGACATCGCGCTCTTTCGAACGACCATCATTTCGACCGGAGGGTTAGCGACTCACTCCACGGAGGTTAGGGTGGGGGTTAGAGTCGGGTGTCGAAAAGATGACATCTAGTAACAGCGACACACTCCCTGCTTTAGTGGCCTTTTCTTTGCCATTCTGGCTTAGACTGAATGTGTCTGTGTGAACTAACTTAACCCAAATGCTTTCCCATGTCTTCATATGTGGTTTTAGACCACCCATTTGATTACACTTTACAACATACAGTGCAAGAACTTGGCTTTTCACTAACTAAATAAAGTAAAGGCTTCCACCTGTATGAGTCTTGTGTGTCTCACAAAATTGGAGTAACAATGTATTTTAAGTTAACATTTCAACAATATATCCTCCACCCCATTCCCACAACTGGTCTGACGTGGTTTCAAAACAGGACACATAACACAGCACCGTCAGAAGCTTTGAGAGGCTGTTTGACTTTGTAAACAGAAAACTATTCAAAGGTTGTTGAGCCCAGACCACCAGGAAATAATTAATATAAATGTATTAGAACTAAACCGAACTTGGTATTTGTTTGTTTTCTCTTGGAAGCTGCCACCTTGTGGTCAAAAGTGTCAGTTAAAAAACACAGATACTAAGTATGTCACAGTATCAACTCCTCCCCTAATTACCATTCACCCAACAATGTGGGGTGTCGCTAACTTCAGCTGGGTCACCACCCACCATGACATCCATGCATACTTAAAGGGGCACTCCACCACTTTTCAACCTATGTTCATATAATTGGTCCTCACTCAAAAATTGCTTTTTCTTTTTTTTTTTTTTTTCTCAGAGGAGGGCTGTGGGCAGGTCAGAAACCCATAGTCTTGTGACATCATCGATTGCCAATCCAGCTTATAGAAACTGCAGGATTTCTATTCCTGAAAAGTTGCAATTTTAAAGTGGAAGCCATTGTTCTCGCGATAATAAAAATCTAAATATTTAAAAAAAAATATTGATTACATTTTTTTTTGGGAAAATGATGATGTCACAAGACTATGGATTCTGAACTTCCCACAGCTCTCCTAGGAGACTTGGACTGAGTAGAAAAAAATGGTGATATTTTATCATGAACATTAGTGAGGACCTATTATATGAAGACAGGTTGAAAAGTGGTGAACTACTCCTTTAATGAACTGGGGGTGTGGCCACATATAAACCCAATTTTAACTCTTTCTGTATACTTTTTTGGAAAAAATCTTCCTCCTAGTATAATCATAATACCTGATAATCATGTTTTAGAGGGGGGAAATATCATGGCACCACCTCTATAACCCTTAAGTGCTGTTCGGGTCATTTTGACCCGTTTTACATTTTCATTTGGAAAAAAAAGGTAGAAGTTAAAAATGTTTCCACCTGAAACTCACTGGCCTTAAAGATTCTTCTGAGATGAACATGTAAAAAAAATATTTTTGCACTACACCCATGCTACACCCCCCTCATATTTTTTGAACCTTAAGTGCTGTTCGGGTCATTTTGACCCGGAAGCACAGAAATACACAGTATTATGCCAAAACACAGACACACAGTCACCCCCACTTCTAACACCCCCCTTCCGAAGCCCCATTCCGAACCCTCTCCCCCTTCCTATAAGCATGAGCAATATTGCTTGCTATTAAATGAAGTAGTTTTTTTTACATGGATTTCAGCTAAATCAGTAAAAACGCCTAGCTCTTTCAGTGTTTAATGTGATATAGCAAAGCAGAAATGCAAACATTTACCAAATATATCATATGAATTGTTTGGTATTGAGTCAAAGTCAATGTATCATGATGATTTGTTAAGTTAAAATTTATATTAGTGTTGTTTTTTTTAAACCAAATATCCACCGGGTCAAAATGACCCGAACAGAACGAAGGTGTAGTGAATCTGAACAGAACTTAAGGGTTAAAGACTTTCATCATTCAGTAATTTTCAGTCCCAGCCCCTGAACCATTCAGAAACATTACAAAGCATCTCAGGTGTGATCAAGTGAATCTGGGTCTCAGGATGTGATAAAGTTTAGCATACTGAATCTGTAATTACACATGTATGTGTTGGGCCCCTTTTAATATGTATAGCAACAGCCTCTTGTGCTAATGTGTCTCTAATGGGCCTCTCTAAAGGGACACTCCTCATTTTGGGTTTGTTTGTTTGTGGTCTCATATATACGTTAGCATTCACCAGTGTCAGCAGGTTAGCATTTCATATTCTGACAACATTATGTAATGATAAAGCAAACCTGTGGTGAAACCTTTAGCCTCTTCAATCAAACAAACATTATCCATTATGTTTTACCCCCAGGTATGAAGAGGGTTATTTGAGTTTACAAATAGCAACTTTATAAAGACACAAAACACTGTAGAATATACTTCAACTATAGGACCCCCAATGGAATTCTTGATATGCTTTTTTTTAGCTGACCATGTATTGTACTGTACTTCCCTGTTACATGTCTTTGCAAACTGTTAATAAAGTTATAAAGTATTCTATCAATCAAAACTAAGTGATGATTTCAACTGACTCTGGCATCTACTCTGATAATCTAACAACCCAAACAACAATTTGCAAATTGTTGTGTCATGATGGGTCAATACAGTTTATGTATACGCATAGGCCTATACATTTTTGTTCTTCCTGTATGATTGTATTTATAATTGCACTGCATACTTGAAATAATAAAACAATTATATAATGACATTTTGTCATTCAAATAGCTTTAACCCAACAATAATGTATTGTCTGACAGGGTTAACCCTAACCCTACACTCTAAAGAGCCTTTCAGACGGAGCGTGGTTGCCGCGTCATAGTAATTCATTTTCAAAGAGAGGCGGGCGGTTATTTTGGCCGTGCAGAGAAGTTTAGGGGTGGCGAGGCAAGCGGGCGCGGTCCGGTGAAATTCCCGCGAGTGTGCTTGTTTGTGCATGCGCTCGCAGGCGGCAAGAGCTGGATTGTGGTCAGCTTTTCTTTCTACGTTTGGCTGCTGGCGCGCAGGAGGACGAGAACAATGGCCCTGATTCACCAATAAGTTCTTAACTTTTCCTCTTAAATTTCTTCCTTAGTGAATTCCTAAGAGAAGTCGAGTCAGATTCATGTTCTTAGGAAGGCAAAATTGTTCTTAACTATGTTCTTATCCTGATGAATTCCAATCTTCCTAACTTGAAGTGGTGTGCCAAGTAACCCTAATTAAAAATTTGCTGAAATTAGAATGTTATCATATTTCATGTTTGGAAATATAAAATTGTATTACTGAAAGCTGGTGGGGCTTTAAGTTAGCAGCTACTTAATATGTTTGATTGATTGATTGACTTTATTAGAAGTTTGCATAGAAAAAGGTACAGATTCATGACGGTACAGTTCACTGGTACAAGGTCAACTAAAAGGAGATCCTAGGAAAGCAGTTGGCTTATTTACACAGGAAACCATTGAAGTATCTCAAATAACATTGAAAGACAGACGGATAGAAAACAGTACTATGCAGTAGATATAGTAAAATTAAAAAAAGTAAATACAAATATAATACAACGTGCAAAAGGTTTGTTATTGCCAGTTGCGAATGGCTGCCGCCTGTAAGTAGTTTTTCAGGGCGATTTTAAAGGATGCTAGGGAACCACACACCTTTAAGGCCTTCGGTAGGGCGTTCTACATTTTGGTTGTATAGCAGAAGAACGAGTTAGACCCTTTGTTTGCGTTGACTTTGGGTTGAACGTGATCTGTGCCTCTGGTGTTGTAATTGTAGAGGTCCTTAACATGAAGTATTTTGCCAGGTACATGGGTATCTTAGTGGTGTAGTGCATCTTGTACACCAGGCCCATTGCAAGTTGCTGTACTCAGTCATCTACTCTGAGCCACCCCACTCTTAACTGGTGAGTAGTGGTGAGGTGAGTCTGATAGGGAAGGTTAAGCAGGACCCTAATTAGTTTGTTTTGGGCTGTTTGGAGCTTCGTTTTCAGGGCTTGTGGGGCGTCACAATACCATACGTGGACTCCGCAGTCAAAGAGGGGCTGGATTATTGAACCAGCTATGGTCTTCAGTGTAATGGGGTGTGGTGGTTGGGATATGGTGGTGCAAGGGGGGCTTTCAGGTAGGAAGGGGACAGGAAAATGGGCGTGTGGCGGCGGTTGGGATATGGGGTGAGAGTGTAGGAAGTTAGGTTATGGGGGGGGGGGGGGGGGGGGGTGATGAAGGGGAGGGGGGGGGGGAGGGGGGGAGTATGGGGCTTGGGCTTCAACTCAATCGGATAATTTTGGGTTGGGATGCAATTTTCAGACCTGTTGAAAACTAGTCTAAAGCAGTGGTTCTAAACATTTTCATGTCAAGGACCCCCAAATTGACATGCATTCTGCAGACCCCCACCTGAAAATATTTTATGTCTGGGAAGATTTTTCAAAAGTTTATCAAAGTTAAAGAATACGTTGTCACACTTAAGAACTAAAAGGCCACCCTAAGAGTGCTCTACAGTGTGCGTAGATTATTTCTTAACAAATCACAGCTAATAAAACATTTGTGTATGCCAAATCTTCTTAAAAAACGTCTTAAAAGGGTCCAAGAAGACATTTCTTTGTAAGAACGTTCGTATGTAAGTTGGTGAATGGGGCCCAATGGCTTCTAGGCATAATATCGCCCAGCGTTTACTTGCGTAGCGATTGTGTTTCTGTCTCCAATAGCAAACACAGTCATACTGGGTCAATATGTGCAACATGAACTGCTAAACATTACAGCATCAAATGTCAAATTAAGGGGTCAAGTGTGTTTTGTACTTGTATGGGGGAATTACCATTTCTTCAGACGTGCAGGGACTCGAAGGGTTCAACTATTGGCCAGTTTCTGGCTATTGTGGCCCCACCCCCTCATCCGATTGGGCCATCAGAATCTCAGTGAGTATTTAGCAGGCCTGTGTTCATGTTTGATCACACTTTAGATGCAAGTTGTTAAGGGCCAAACTTACTTAATCTCTTTGTTGGTGTATTTGTCAGAGAAACTCAGAGAGCTAGCTTTGAGAAATGGCTTTACTACAAACACTGAAGTCCTTGGTCAATGAGAGACTATCTGCTGCTGCTGAAGAGATATTTGGGACCGTTGTACAGATTGTAACAGAGTATGAAGACGAGGCTTTAAGCTTGAAGCAAGAAATTGACCACAAACACAGACTACTGGATATGGTTTTCAAACTATACAGAACAGGTTGGTACAATTATTTTACAATACACTAATTCGATAATATTTGGTTTATCTATATTCAATTAGTGAGATCAATGGGGTTTTGTTATCCATGATGGAGTTGTGTGGGGATTAGTTCTAGTTAATTCATATTGGCTCTTCTCTTGTGGTCTGGGCTCAGCAACCTTTGAATATTTTCTCTATTT
Source organism: Nannobrachium achirus (assembly GCF_963921795.1). NCBI lineage: Eukaryota > Metazoa > Chordata > Actinopteri > Myctophiformes > Myctophidae > Nannobrachium > Nannobrachium achirus. Next base: position 87,014,702 of record NC_137810.1, read on the forward strand.
ACAAGTGAATCATCAGAAAGCACAGCTGAAGTTAAACAGTAGCCTAGCTTCTAACAGTGCAATGTTGTGTATGCCATTTTGAAAGCATTTCAGACCAGTTGTTCTGGGAAAGACACAGGATAATGGTGTTGAAATGTTGTATCCTACATTGCTAATCCAATGTTGTGAATATATTGCCATCTAAAGTACAACTACACCTAAAAAGGACAAATTTTCACAATGTTCCACGACAGTAGAAGTCGTTTACTGAATTATAATGGTGGCAAAAATCCATAAACTATCATAGGGTTAGGATTTAGAAATGTAACATACATATCTTGATATGTGAATATCATTGGTATGGGAGCTCACAATAGAAAGAAAACATTGATCAAAACAGCCAGATGTGGTTCCAACAGCAGATGTTTGTTCAAACAGCCTACCACTGCGACAAAACAAGTGACAATACATGGATGAATGTATATTTCAAGCATTTAATGGGTTTGTCTCATTGTGTCTTCTGCCTAGACATCCTCCAACTCCCTTTGTGTAAAGAGCGGGTTTACCCTGAACAACAGAACATGAACTCCAGTCTGGTCCAGGAGGAACCACAGATTAAAGAGGAACAAGAGGAGCTACTTCTAAGACCAGAGGAGGGGTTGACATCACTAGCAGTGAAACGTGAAGATGATGGTGAAAACAGAGAGACAGAGCCTGTAGCCAGCAGCCCAGATGAACACATGAAAACAAAAGCTGATGTAGAAGACTTTGGAGAATCACAACCAACTAGTGATGACCATCTTCCCTCTTCACACTGTTCTGAATCTCTCACTGAAGACAGTGATGAGTGGGAGGAGACCAGTGTGTCAGCTTTAAACACACTGGAAACACGTATAACACAACATATGGAAGGACAACAATTGTCTTTGAGCAATAACCCGACCCAGGGCCTGAAATCAACAAAACAAATGAAATTCCACACAGAGAAGAAAGACTTTAATTGTAAAGACTATGGGAAAATATTCAGCTATGAGAGCCATCTGAAGAGGCACACAATGATTCATACAGGCGAAAAGCCATTTACTTGTACAGTCTGTGGTAAAGGCTGTCTTCACATGAGTAATCTAAAATCACACATGAGGACTCATACAGGCGTATTTCCCTATACTTGTACAGTCTGTGGTAAAGGCTGTGTTAGCGCAGGTAAACTAAAAACACACATGATGACTCATACAGGCAAAAGGCCATTTTGTTGTACAGTATGTGGTAAAGGCTGTCTTCACATGGGTGATCTAAAAAGACACATGAGGACTCATACAGGCGAAAAGCCTTTTTCGTGTGAAGTTTGTGGTAAAAGCTTTGCTCACACAGGTAATCTAAAAACACACATGAAGACTCACACAGGGGAACGACTTTAGTTTAAGTTAGTTCACACAGACACATGAATGATCATTCAGTCTAAGCCAAGGCATGCAAGGTGACAATATAAAGGACACTAAAGCAGAGGAATCATATAATCTCACAATATATAAAAAAATAAACATGAATAGTTTATTGTGATGGATTTTGCTTCGCTTGCTCCAGGACAGTAGAATAGTGTCTGACCACATTTGTCAAAAGTCATATTCAATAATCTTCATTCAAAACATACAGTATGTTCATTAATATGCATGCAAGTGTAGTGATGTGCGGAAGCATCATTAAAAGTGCTGACAAGCTGCTGGGTTTGTGTAGCTGTTCACTGTGTGTTGACATGTGTGTTGTCAATACTTTTTTTAACATTGGGAAGGGGGGGGGGGGGTGATAATCTTTGTTTGTTTGATTTAATAAAGGTTTCAACTCTACAGGTCCTCTCTCAGAATGTGTACCATAACTACTTTGAACAAAACAGGAGGAATCACTGATTCATTTTACAGCCTGCACATCTTGTGCTTGTATGCTTTTATGCTTTAACTATTATTACATGATGGAAGTACATATTTATTTTACAGTCTACATACCTAGTTAGTGTGGTTGCCTACAGGGCAATCCGGAATATAGAGTAACCCAACCTCTTCCAGAGAGAGATAGAGACACTAGAAACCCTGCTGGGTCACTGCTTCATTCACTGCTTCATTTTAGAGCCTGCAAGTCTTGTGCTTGAACTATTATTACATGATGGAAGAAAGTATTCATTTTACAGTCTGCATACCTAGTTATAGTCCAGCGTTGTTATTATTTAATAACAACACCCCCAACGTCCATTGTGTTCAATGGACTTTTCTGTAACCCCAAAAGTTCATTTAGTTCAATGGACCTTTTCTGTCCCTTTTCTGATTGGAAAATAATGGATTTGAGGATTAGCTTCATTGGCATTATTGGCATGAGAAAACATACATTGCCAAAGCAATTGTCAAAATATAATAAAAAACTGTTGAAGATGGGAAAAAAAATATATATACAGTTGGAGGGGGTACAGCATTGTGTAAACAGAGCTATACTATGGCAAAGTGAAAGTTATAGACACACCAAATATGGACATACAGCAGGAATGTCAAACTCAAATTCACAGAAGACCAAAAAACAAAAATGTCTAAGTTCAATGTTTATGTAAAACATATTGAAATGATTTCACATAGCCTATTAAACCTGGACCTAACACAGTGTATATTATTGCAACAAGTAGGTCGGGAGTAGCCTGGCTCCAGCCAATAGACCCACCCACTCTCTGAGTGAACTGCTTCTCTTGGTCTGGATGTGTCATATGACGCGTCTCTTGATACGGTATCTTGGCCTACCGACCAATGAAATCAGAGGAGGGGGTGGGTCTAACAGTAGACTCGCAGCACTCAGAGAGTGGGAGGGTCTATTGGCTGGATGAGAAGGAAGTGTAATATTTTCTTTACAGAGGAGTCAAGCGAGAGTAAACAATGGCTACTGCTGCTACAGATTGTGTTGACGCTGCTATCGAGGCTGTTTTAAATAAATTAACAGCAAGAATTACTTTAAAATCGGAGCAACGCTTGGCCTTGAAGGCATTCGTTGAAAAGGGCAATGTTTTTTGTGTTCTGCCTACTGGATACGGCAAAAGTCTAATCTACCAACTCGTCCCTCTATATATATATATATATATATATGTCACGGTTTGTTAGAGAAACAGGACGGTCGAGAAACGTAGCACTCTGCGTGCAGCACGGGGCGGAACAAGCGGTCGCCCACAGCAACGTCCTCCAGGCGGAGCCGCTCGATTGTCCAGTGTCCACGACATTACAAGCGGCGCGCAGGCCAGCGGACCTTGGTCCTGCTCTTCGCCCCCGAGCACCGCAGGTGCGAGTGGCCGCGAAGAGCGGGCCAGGGCCGCGTGGCCGGCGGAGCGCCGCGCGAGTTACGAAGCCGTGGTGAATGCAATCGTTATATTTATGCCCAGGCCGTAAGGCCTGGGCAAGCCCACGATAAACGCCCTGTCCAAGTGACTACAATGTAGCAGCTAGGCTAGGCTAGGCTAGGCTAGGCTAGTAAATAAAGTCGCAAATATAGTCGCAAACGAGTGACGTCAGCGCCTTCACTAGTGAATGCATAGAGTATGAGTGAATGGCTGTCGTACGCCACCTGGTGGTGATTGGTGTGTGGTGAACGACAAAACAAGCGCTCTTACATAGAACGTCCTGCGTTACCCAAACATCCGGTAACATATATATATATATACTGTATATATCGATGGCCAAAACGCAAAACCTCCTATCTGCAAAAAATGATTTTTTTTTTCATGAAATGAGTACTACAGGCTATGCTTCACACGGTCAGCCTGTCTGCATGATTGTCCTGACCCTCATTTTGTCAGAAATGTCACGTGAGTAAAAACCTCCTATCTACTGCAGTTCCAGTCAGTGAGAAATCTCACAAGCACAAAACCTCCTAATTAATATGACAAATGTGGACAAACACTGTTCTACTTTTCTGGAGCAAGCAAAGCAAAACCCAATGCAAGAAACTATCAATGTTTATTATATTGAGTCATGGTGATCCTCTGTGTCTAAGTGAACTAACTTAAACTAAAGGCTTTCCCCTGTATGAGTCTTCATGTGTGTTTTTAGATGACTCGTTTGAGCAAAGCTTTTACCACAAACTGCACAAGAAAATGGCTTTTCGCCTGTATGCGTCCTCATGTGTGATTTTAGATTACCTGTCTTAAGAAAACCTTTGCCACATACGGTACAAGTGTAGGGCTTTTCACCTGTATGAGTCATCATGTGTGATTTTAGATTACCTGTGTTAAGAAAACCTTTGCCACATACGGTACAAGTATATGGCTTTTCTCCTGTATGAGTCATCATGTGTGTTTTTAGATTACCTGCGCCAACACAGCCTCTGCCACAAATGGTACAAGAAAAGGGCTTTTCTCCTGTATGAGTCATCATGTGTGTTTTTAGCTGACTAGTGCCAACACAACCTTTACCACAAACTGTACAAGTATAGGGCTTTTCTCCTGTATGGATCATTGTGTGCCTCTTCAGAGTTCCCTTTTGATTAAACATTTTGCCACACTCTGTACAACTAAAACTTTTCTTCCCTGTGTGACTCCTCATGGATTGAGTTTGTTTTGATGATTTCAGGTCCTGGGACAGCTTGCAATGTCCTCCCACATGTTGTGCCTTGTGTGATTTCAGTGTGTTTAAAGCTGACTGATCTCCCCTGGTCTCCTCCCACTCATCACTGTCTTCAGTTTCTGATTCAGAACAGTGTGAAGAGAGAAGATGGTCATCACTAGTTGGTTGTAATGTTCCACAGTCCTCTACATCAGCTTGTGTTTTCATGTGTTCAGTAGAGATGCTGGCTGCAGGCGCTGTCTCTCTGTTTTCATCATCACCTTCACTTTTCACTGCTAGTAATGTCAACGTTGACCCACCAGCCTCTTCCTCCTGTTCTTCTTTAATCTGTGGAGGTTGTTGTTCCTCCTGAACCAGACTGGAGCTCCACTCCTCTCTACACACAGGGGCGTGTAGGAAGTCTAGGAAAAAGGTACAATGAGACTTTACTGCAGTGTTCCCTCAGTTCACTGAAACGTTGGAGCACACATCCTTCAATGACCAGGTGCAGACAACACACAAACAACACAATAAAATAAAGTCTGCACTTAAAAAGTGGTTCAACTTTACACCCTCAGTAGCGGCCCACCTTCTCCAATAACAGAAATAAAGACAGGGTGCTTGAAACTTACTGAGATCCAGGTGGTCTTCATGTTCCTGTTTCAGGTGGTCTTCAGGTTCTTGTTTAAGGTGGTCTTCAGGTTCCAGTTTAATAGAAACAGTCCTGGCTGGAGAACTGATCTTCACCTGCAGACTGGCCTCCACACACTGATCTGGAATGAAGAAATTAAAGCATGGAAACTTGAATAAGGACTTGGTGTAATATGAATACAAATTTTAACTCATTGATTGCTTTCATTAAATGCTTTCATTAAATGCTGTGATGTCCGTACAGAAAATATTGCATGTTTGAGTGATGAAGCATCCCAAACCTTAATGGCGAACTAGCTTGCATTGTTTTCAAAGGAGATGGTCGGCAGGATCAGGACACAGAGAAATTAACTTTCGCACAACATTTTACATGGGAGCAAATGGAGAAACTGATTTGTTGACTTGTAAATAGAAAACTACAAGGGAAGAAGTATTATAAATTAACTAGAACTAATCCCCACAAAATCCCATCATGTATATTAAAACAACAATGGTCTAACTAATTGAACACAGTTAAACCACATATTATTATCTTATAACATGCATTTCTTTAAAGTTATTGTACCAACCGGCTCTGTACAATTTGATGTAGGGTTTTAAAACCATGTCCAGTAGTCTGCTTTTGTGGTCGATTTCTTGCTTCAAGCTGAAAGCTTCGTCCTCATACTCTGTTACAATTTGTCCGACGGCCCCAAATATCTCTTCAGCAGCTGCAGATAGTCTCTCATTGACCAAGGACTTCAGTGTTTGTAGTAAAGCCATTTCTCAAAGGTAGCTCTCTGAGTTTCTGTGAGAAATACACCAACCGAGAGAAGCACGTTCAGTCCTTAACAACTTGCAGTGACTAAAGTGTCACCAATCATGAACAGAGCCCTGCTAAATACTCACAGAGAGTCTGATGGCCCAATCAGAGAGTGGGTGGGTGGGGCAACAATAGACATGAACTGGCCAATAGGTGAACCTTTCAAGTCCCTGCACAAGGTTGTTGAGCCCAGACCACCAGGAAATAATTAATATAAATTAATTAGAACTAATCCCGACAAAACTCCATCATGGATATTAAAACCACAATGGTCTCACAAATTGAACACATATTATTGACTCTAAAACACATTTTCTTACATGAAAGTAGTTATTGTACCAACCTGTTCTGTATAATTTTATGTATGGTTTTAAAACCATGTCCAGTAGTCTGCTTTTGCGGTCAATTTCTTGCTTCAAGCTTAAGGCTTCGTCCTCATACTCTGTTACAATTTGTCCAACGGCCCCAAATATCTCTTCAGCAGCTGCAGATAGTCGCTCATTGACCAAAGACTTCAGTGTTTGTAGTAAAGCCATTTCTCAAAGTTAGCTCTCTGAGTTTCTCTGACAAATACACCAACTATGAGAAGCAAGTTCAGTCCTTAACAACTTTCAGAGACTAAAGTGTGACCAAACATAAACAGAGCCCTGCTAAATACTCACAGAGAGTCTGATGGCCCAATCAGAGAATGGGTGGGTGGGGCAACAATGGACAGAAACTGGCCAATAGTTGAAACCTTCAAGTCTCTGCACATCTGAACTCCTCCATACAGAACAACATACACATTTTGACACAACTTCACAATTTGACATCCGTTTGCTGTAATAATTAACAATCTGTGTTGCCTATAATAGCACCTATTTTTGAGAATTGTGACAAAACCTATTCATTTTGTCAGTTCTATTAACTCATTGACTGCGCCGCCACGAGTTTCCCGAGTTATTCCCGTTGTCTGAGGCTGCGTAGCCCGAGTTTCACGAGTTGGGGCTGTTTTCAAGGTTTATGCAAAAGTACACTTTCCCCTAGCCTGTCACAAAATTTCATGTTGCTATGATAAAAGGGTGGTTAAAAATCACACATCAAAGTCAGCTTGTTTGAAAGCAAAGGAGAAATCGACCTCCCCATGACCCAAAAGTGAACTCATTTATCAGGACACGGCTCCGCCGACACAGTGCGGCGCGGCCGCAGCAGTGGTGGTGTCAGACAATGAAAACAAAACAAGCAGATCTTCAAGCAGACCATTCTGCATGAATCAAAAACATTTTCACTTGAAAAGCTGTGACCTGCTGCACTGGGTCACCCTAACCCTAACCCACACACAGCTCCATACCCACACAAAAAAGTTCAAAGTCTCTACAAAAAAAGTTTACCAAAACAGCAAGACAACAATGGCTACACCAGAGCCTCGTAGGAACCGCCCGGCCTCTCAGGCCTCTCTATACCAAAACAAGCCAACACAAACACATCAACAACACAGCAACACCTCCCAGATGAAAGCGTTCACAAATCAACACTCAAAATGTTATAAAAGTTTCAACATGAACTTACCTCAGTGTGAGGAGGAGAGCGTTGGTGTAACACACACATACAGAGAGAGAGACAGATAATTCCAGTGCCGTTTAGTGTCAGTAGATCAGTAATCCTATAGTTTCATTCGTGTAGTTTTCTTTTTTCGTTGTTTGTGAGCGGGTTTCATGCCCTCACCACGGAAGCCTAAGGCCCCGGCCGGGCGCAGCAAGCGCCCGACGGCTAGCCATGGTTCGCCGGTCGCCTCTGGTTCTGGTTCCCGTCGCGAACCAGCCCGATCCTGCCCTGGGCGCGGGCGAGGTAGAGGGGCTAGAGGACCTCCATCGAACCCCGGTCCTGGTCAGACCACCATGGATGCCTTTCTAATCGCCAATGTGCCCCGTCCGGAGACGGATACGGAGTACGAGACGGAGGAAGAAGAGGCGGCGTCGCCGTCCCAACAACACACACCGCGGGCAGACAAGGCTCCACTGCCCGCACTCCTCACGCCGGAATCGGTGGCTCGCCGTCCCGGTTTGAGGCCACGCCAAGAACGCTCTGCCATGCCCATGTCGCCGAGAGATAACATCGAGACGCACTATCTCTCCCAGTCCCAGAGTGAGATGTATGTATTATCCATATCATTGATCCATTCAAAAACAGCAGATAGCAGTCAGTGCAAGTTCACAGCGCATCACTTAGCCTACTTTCCTGAGCTAACTTTCGCTAAATTATTCACTCGATCAAATGAACAGGTCCGTGTCCGAGGACATCTCCGATGCAGATGATGTCATCGGCAGCACTGGTGATATTGAGTGGCGCCCCCGGAGAGCAACACGCAAGCGCAAAGATGACCCTTTCTATCCGCGTAAGTTGTGCACCAGAGCCCTAGAATGGAGAGTTGCGTTTACAAAATGCATTGAAGTCTATGAGATGTAAAGTGACAATGAACCACGTGACCAGCGCTGTTTCTGACCCCGCGGTGACACCACTCTCTGATTATACTGCTATGTTGTGCACATGCGCACACATTGCGCGCGCGTGCACGCACGCACGCGCACACACACACACACACACACACACACACACACACACACACACACACACACACACACACAGAGTATATTCTGTATAATGTATTTATTTATTTAGATGAGTAACTAAATCGCTCTGGGTCTACTAAATGCCTAAAACATTTTTATGTTATTTGCAGATTCCTCTGATGAAGATGTTGACGAGGAAGATGTTGATGATGAACCAATAGATGAAGCACCTCCAGGTAAGAATTATTTGTGTGTGTCAATATGTTCAAAATAAAACCGCATAATGGCAAATATAAATGTATTTTTCTATTCAAGTTATTCTAGTCAAGGTATTGATGTTTTGTCATTACCCCTAACAGTAAAATACATATTCCCATTTTCACCATGCAGTACCCCTGCATACCCATAGGGGTAGACATACACCCACAGCAAACCTTTATGTATCTCATATAGCATTGATGCTTTTCACACACACACACACACACACACACACACACACACACACACACACACACACACACACACACACACACACACACACACACACACACACACACACATGGAAACAGAACTTTTCATTCAATTTGAGGAGTAAATAATTTATTTTATTTTGGTATGCGTTTTCAGAAGCTGATCAAGGAAGTGCTTCTCTGTCAGGCACTGGGACACAGAGACCTTCAAGCAAAGGAACAGGCAAAGGTAAGGAACTAATGATATTTTATATATATATAAATCTCTCTCTCTCTCTCTCTCTCTCTCTCTCTATATATATATATATATAT